>NC_058080.1:363462382-363706990 GCF_014858855.1 Bufo gargarizans | reverse complement strand
TTTCACAGCCTGAAAATTTTGCTGATCTACACATCAGGATCATTCTTCATCAGGAAGATTTATAATATCCTAAAAATCCTCTGGCTTATAAAATCCTTAAAATCCTCTGGCTTACAGACAACAAGTGTCAGTAAGACATCATTTGGCCAACTTTAATCAGTTGATATACAGATAGATGTTCTATAAGGAAATGAAAAGCTTGGATGGGGGGGGTCACAATTGTTCTCTCATTCTTTGCAATTAGTTAAATACACTAATTCAACTACTAGGTGATGGGAGAAACTTAACAAATAGAATGAAAGCAAAATTGCTGCCAAGGCCAATAAGATAATGGGTCGCATCAAAAGGGGCATAGATGCCCATGATGAGAACATAGTCCTTCCACTTTACAAATCACTAGTCAGACCACACATGGAGTAAATAGCAGAGCTGGAGACGGTTCAGAGAAAAGCAACTAAAGTAATAACTGGAATGGCTGGACTACAGTACCCAGAAAGATGATCAAATTTGGGTTATTCACTTTAGATAAAAGACGACTAAGGGGAGATCTAATTACTATGTACAATTGTGTCACAATTGTTCTCTCATTCTTTGCAAGCGCAATACACTAATTCAACAACTAGGTGGCAGGAGAACCTTAAATAGAATGAAAGCTCAATTATTTTAATGGTCTTTCCTCACATAATTTTATGGCCGACTTATGTTCATTCAGTAAGATCCTAATTGGGTTCCACGTTTTCCCCACATATTAAAAAGTCAATGAGTCCATTTTGCACTGGCCGTCACACTGTCATTTTTAAATCAGTTGAAGTGAATGGGACTATAGATTTTTTTTTTTTACGGACAGTGAACAGCGACCATCAAAAAAATATCCTATTTTTGCCCATTTTCATGGCCAGATGGACCCTATTAAAATCAATGGGACCATTTTTAATGTCCCTTTAGACAGGAGTGCACTCGTATAACGACCATTGAATACAAGTACATTTGGTCTTTCAAGGGTTAAATAAAAAGTAAATAAATAAAATAATAATACCTCATCCACTTGCATGAACAGGGAAACACACTATGCACTGGATGCAGCAGGGTGCTGTCCTTTGCTGTTGAATCCAGTGAAGAGAGAGGGTCCCTATGCGTGCAAGTGGATGAGTTTTTTTTTTTTTTTTTACACAAGCCACTAATGGGGCCATTCATAATACTGGGGGGCCTTCATAATAGTGTGGGACACTAATGGGGTATTCATGATATTGGTGGCACTAGTTGCACCAATTTATGACAGTTTTCTTTAAACTGGTGTAACGGAAAACTGGCTTAGCTGCTCATAGCAACCAATCAGATTTTACCTCTCATTTTTCAGAGCCCCTTTGGAAAATGTTAAGTGGAATCTGATTGGTTGCTATGGGCAGCTAAGTCAGTTTTCCTTTACACCAGTTTTAATAAATCTCCCCCGATATTCAGATTTGTTTTTCTCAAGTTGTATGTATAGTATTCATATTGGCCACATTTAGGGCTGTTTCCCAGGAGCAAGGCATTATACTGATTTATAATGCTATGTGCCTCTGCTTGACCTTCCTTCTACAGGATCATATTGACAGCTTTATGTCACTATGATTCTGTAGAAGTAAGGTCAAGCAGAGGCACAAAGCATTATAAATCAGTCTACTGCCATAGTGAGCTCCTGTAAGTCCAGAACAGAGGATTTTTTATTGTATGTATTTTCTTGGTATTCATTCAATAAAGATCTCTGTAATTTATAAAATTCCTTTGTTTCCATGGCTTTTTTGGGTTCATGTCTTGACAAGAATATATTGAAAGAGAACCATAAGACCTGTTTCACATGAGCGAGTCCATTGCGGGAATCACGCTCCGGGTCTAAAAAATGTGCCACACAATAAAATGGAAGATAAAATAACAGGAACACCTGGGGGACTGAAAGTGTAACAGCGCTCACCTCCTGATCAACATAACAAATTATGAATATTGCTCAAAGCCCTCCTAAATAATCTAACACATATCCAAATATGAAAATTCCACTAATCACATGAAACTAGGAGGAAACTTCATGAAATACAAAGTGCAAAGTGCATCTAAGGTTGGGTTCACATCTGCCGGAGTTTACTGTATCCATATTACAGTGAATTGGGATCCACTGGGGATACGGCTGCTGCGTGTAGTATTTTTTGTCTGGCCGAAAGCCGGCATGGACGCCGGATACAGTAAATACTGGCAGTCTGTTTCTCTGCCGGAACAGACTGTCTGTCCCCAGATTCAGTTCCAGTTGTTTCTGTCTCTTTATCAGTTGACATGGCATTTAACTGTGTTGTAATTCATTTGCATTACATTGTGTGGTAACAGCACCATCTATTGATGAGTTTAGGTATTTCACCCAGCCTGTTTTTCTCTATGCATTATGGGAGTCCCAGAGCATTGTGGGTAGTTCCTGGTTCTTGCTAGTCTTGTGCTGGTACAGCAAGCAGCCACCATCTTATGTCTCAGCAACCATGCTCTCTCACTGGTTTTCCTGTCACATCATCTGTTATTCAGCCTGTTTTTGAGCATAGTCGGTAAGAGCACTATCTATGTGTCATTTACTGCATTTTATTATGTTTATTGTATCTGATAGCTCACTACCATTGTATTATCTCATATACTGAATGTATAGCAGATTATTCTGTGTTTTATGCCATGTACCATGGTATTTATGTTCTAAAATACTACTGTTTTATTCTGTAGTTTCACCTTTCCTGTCAGTCTACGAGCAATAAAGAGAACCTTAAAGCGGAACAGTCTCCTTTCTCTCAGAGGACAAAAAGGTTTAGCTACATGTCAGATTACACACCGTGCTAACGTGTATGAGGACAGTATAGTGAAACGACTGCTGAGAACAAGCTCAGTGAACAACTGCCAAAGACAGCAGTGAAATGACTGCTGAGAACAAGCTCTGAAGAGCAGACTGACGGAGCCGCCATTATCCACGTGGAGCCTGCATACGGATATCGCAACAGTCTTCTAACAGTCGCACCGAATATCTGACTATACGGAGCCCGCCATTATCCACGCAGAGCCTACTTACGGATATCGCAGCAGTCTCCTAACAGTCGCAACATGTCTATTAGTCGAGCATCTTCCATTAAGACAAGGTCTCAGATAAGTGGCTCTAATAGGACATCGATCAGAGAAGCTGCCGCCATTGCCCGCGCCAAATCAGAAGCAGCAAAGGCAAAAGCCAGATTCATAGAACAAGAGGTGCAGATAAAGCTAGAGAAAGCGCAACTTGAAGCTTCTCTAGAAAAACTGGCCGCAGATAAAGAGACAGCAGCTGCCATAGCGGAAGCAGAGTATCTAGAAGCCACGGAACTTCAGGAAACCAAGAGTCATCGCAGCAATGTCCATCCAGAAGTTGAATACCAAGATCCAGAACAGCGTACCTTACAATATGTCTATCAACATTCCAAGTCGGACGACGACCCAGATCCACAGCTTAATACAAAGCGGTTTGTTGACAAGCCAAGCCTACCAGCTTATTTGGATCATCAGAAAGTCGACTATCGGTCTCCTTGCAGCAGACTAGAGAATACACATCAGAGTGAAACTGCCTACAACAACTTCTCTCCAGAACAGAGAATCAGAAATCCGCCCCTGCTAAGAGAGATGCCCTTTGCTTCAGAACGGTATTACACAGACAGGATTAAACCAGAGACTTCCAACAGGTATGGCCATGCACCACACATTCACTCTGACAACACACCACCAGCCGGTTCCAGCGCCAATCAAGCCACAATGGACTTTGCCAGGTTTCTTGCTCGACGTGATCTGGTCAACAAGGGACTTGTAAAGTTCAGCGACCGTGCTGAGAACTATAGAGCTTGGCGAGCTTCCTTCCAAAATGCCATCAGAGACTTAGGTCTGTCTTGTAGTGAAGAACTGGATCTCCTGGTAAAATGGCTGGGAAGTGAGTCCGCCGAACACGCTAGAAGGATTAGAGACATCAATGTAAATTATCCAGACATTGGTCTAAAAAGGGTCTGGGAGAGACTTAATGAGGTTTATGGCGCAGCAGAGGTCATAGAAAGCGCCTTATTTAAGAGAATTGAGGACTTTCCTAAAATAGTGAACAAAGGCTATTCAAAGCTTAGAGAGTTAAGTGACTTATTAATGGAACTGAGTGTAGCAAAGGCAGAAGGGGATCTGGTGGGATTGACATTTCTTGACACTGCTAGAGGTGTGAATCCCATAGTTCAGAAGCTCCCATACAACTTGCAAGAGAAGTGGGTCATGTATGGTTCTCGGTATAAACAGACTTACAATGTACCATTTCCTCCATTTAATGTGTTTGTAGATTTTGTCTCTGAACAAGCAAAAATCAGAAATGATCCTAGCTTTGATTTCATGATGTCATGTGCCACCACCTCACTCAGTAAACCTCGTAGGGCAATGGTGGAGGTCCACAAAACTAACGTTTCTTCCACAGGTGCAGTCCATAAAGAGTTCAGCTCCTATCAAGGAGGAGACAAACCCAAGGACCCGACCAGACAGTGCCCCTTACACAGGAAGCCTCATTCTCTACTTAAGTGCAGAACCTTCAGAGAAAAGTCAGTGGAAGACCGCAAGACCTTCCTCAAGGAAAACAACATCTGTTTTAAATGCTGCTCGTCAGCTTTGCACTTCACCAGGGACTGTGAGGTTAGTGCAAAGTGTGCCGAATGTGACAGCTCAAACCATAACACAGCTCTACACCCTGGGCCACCATCGTGGGCTTCATCCAAAACCCAAGAGCAAAGCGGGGAGCTGAAGGACACAAATACTGACACTTTGGCAGTTACTTCTAAATGTACAGAGGTTTGCAGAGACCTCAGAGGAGGCAGATCCTGCTCTAAAATCTCCCTAGTGAAGGTTTACCCAGCAGACGACCGAAACAAAGCCATCAAAGTGTATGCAATTCTAGACGATCAAAGCAACAGGTCGTTAGCGAAGTCTGCCTTCTTTGATAGCTTCGACATCAAAGGACCCGGTGCCCCCTACTCTCTAAGAACTTGTGCTGGTACTGTGGAAACAGCCGGAAGGAGGGCAAGCGGCTACATAGTTGAGTCCAGCGATGGTCAAGTGCGTCTGCCTTTACCAACTATACTGGAATGTAACCAGATTCCTGACAACAGGTCCGAGATACCCACGCCAGAAGTAGCAGCGCATCAGCCTCACCTGAAGCGTATAAGACACCTGATCCCGAACCTTGATAACTGAAGCTCAGATAGTATTACTCCTCGGGAGGGATATCCTACAGGTCCACAAGGTTAGACAGCAGATTAATGGACCTCACAACGCTCCATACGCACAGAGACTTGACCTAGGATGGGTCATTGTTGGAGAAGTCTGTTTGGGAGGTGTACACAAACCAACAACTGTCTACAGCATGCTTACCAGTACACTTGAGAATGGACGCCCATCTCTTCTCCAACCATGCGAAAATCACTTCTTCATCAAGGAACTGCCTCAAAGCACTTCATCACCAGGTACCTTTGCAGGTCCCACCTACGATGACTTCGTCTGGGATGCCAATCAAGACCACCTGGGATCCACAGTCTTCCGCAAGACTAAAGAAGACAATCGTATAGCGATGTCATTCGAAGATAGACTGTTCCTAGATATAATGGAGCAGGGAATGGTGCAGGACGAAACAAGAAGCTGGGTTGCACCTCTACCCTTTAAACCTCAAAGACAACGCTTACCCAACAATAGAGAGCAAGTTTTCAAGCGATTTGTCTCTCTCAGGCACAACCTAAGAAGCAAACCTGAGATGAGAGATCACTTCTTTACCTTCATGGAAAAGATATTCCGGAATGGTCATGCAGAGCTAGCACCTGTACTTCGAGACTCGGAAGAGCGCTGGTACCTGCCCATGTTTGGCGTGTATCACCCGAAGAAGCCAGGTCAAATCAGAGTAGTGTTTGACTCAAGTGCCAAGTGTGAAGGCGTATCATTGAATGACGTTTTGCTGTCAGGCCCGGATCTAAACAACAAGCTCATAGGAGTGCTTCTCCGGTTTCGCAGAGACTCCGTTGCATTCACGGCTGATATCCAACAGATGTTCCATTGCTTCCTAGTTAAGAAGGCACATAGAAATTTCTTGAGATTCCTATGGTTCAAGGACAACGATCCCTCTAAAGATGTTACAGAGTATGATATGAAAGTTCACATCTTCGGCAATAGTCCTTCTCCTGCAGTCGCTATCTATGGATTAAGACGCGCAGTTCAGAAAGTAGAAGAAAAGTACGGAACGGATGTCAGACTCTTTGTAGAGAAGGACTTCTATGTGGATGACGGTCTGAAATCAATGCCCTCAGATGAGACTGCAATCAGTCTTCTTAAAAGAACCCAGGAGATGCTCTCTCTGTCTAACCTGAGGCTACACAAGATCGCTTCTAACAGCCAGAAATTGATGGAAGCCTTTCCTTCTCAGGACCATTCAGAAGACTTGAAGGATTTAGACCTAGGCTTTGACTCGCCTCCGATGCAACGAAGCCTTGGCCTACTATGGGACATAAAAGCTGTTACTTTCACTTTCCAGGTTAGCAGAGAAGAAAAACCCTTTACTCGCAGAGGAGTACTGTCGGCCATAAGCAGTTTATATGACCCCCTGGGATTTGCAGCTCCTATACTCATCGAAGGTAAAGCTATGTTAAGAGACTTCACCAAAGAAGGGTCGAACTGGGACACTCCCCTTCCCATGAAGGAAAGAACCACGTGGGTGGCCTGGAAGAATTCCCTTACAGCCTTATCGGATCTTCACATAGCACGTCCATATGTTTCTATACCAACTACCAATGTTGAGACACAAAAACTTTGTGTTTTCTACCATGAACAGACAAAGCACCAAGGTCGTCTGTTTACTGAAGGAGCTCTAAGAGCAGCTGGAATGTGGATAGTTGGAGCTAAAAGATGTGTATGCAGATTCATATTTAAATGTGTTACCTGTCGGAAACTCCGTGGTATGTCACAGGCACCGAAGATGGCAAACCTCCCGTATGACCGACTAAGTATGGATCCACCCTTCACCAATGTTGGCCTAGACGTGTTTGGACCTTGGCCTGTGGTTGTCCGGCAAACCAGGGGAGGCCGTGCGCACGGGAAACGTTGGGCGATTATGTTCACCTGTCTGTCCATCAGAGCTGTCCATATTGAAGTAATTGAATCTATGGATACTTCCTGTTTCATTAATGCTTTCCGACGTTTCATTGCCATTAGAGGACCTGTCAAACACATTCGTTCTGACCGAGGCACAAACTTTGTCGGAGCAGCGAGAGAACTACAACTCTCTTCCAACTTGGATGTTAACAACATAGAAAGATACCTCAGTGAACGAGGATGCACTTGGACCTTCAACCCACCACACTCTTCTCACATGGGAGGTGCTTGGGAGAGGATGATAGGCATCGCATGGAGAATCCTCGACTCAATCTTCTTACAAGAAGGATCTTCAAAGCTGACTCATGAAAGCCTGACTACCTTCATGGCAGAAGTATCGGCTATCATAAATGCCAGACCGCTAACCCTGATTTCTAGCGATCCTGATGACCCAACAGTTCTCACACCCGCCACACTGCTTACCCAAAAGACTGAACAAATCTGTGCTCCACCTGGAGAATTCAATTCCAAAGATCTTTACAAAAATCGATGGAGACAAGTACAGAGTCTCTCAAACTCGTTCTGGGACAAGTGGAAAAAGCAATACATTCCCACTCTGCAACCGAGGAGAAAGTGGCAAACCAGCAAGCCTAACCTCCAGACTGGCGATGTAGTCCTAATGAAAGACTGCCAGTCACGGAGAAACGAGTGGCCGTTAGGTCTTGTGACTAAGACATTCCTAAGTAAGGACGGAATTATACGCAAAGTAGAATTGAAAATACGGAGACAGGGAGAGACCAAATTGTTCCTCAGACCAGTAGGAGAACTCGTTCTACTGTTTGCACCAAAAGAATACAATAGTGACGTCGGTTGACGTCAAGCGGGGAGTGTTCTGTCCCCAGATTCAGTTCCAGTTGTTTCTGTCTCTTTATCAGTTGACATGGCATTTAACTGTGTTGTAATTCATTTGCATTACATTGTGTGGTAACAGCACCATCTATTGATGAGTTTAGGTATTTCACCCAGCCTGTTTTTCCGCATTATGGGAGTCCCAGAGCATTGTGGGTAGTTCCTGGTTCTTGCTAGTCTTGTGCTGGTACAGCAAGCAGCCACCATCTTATGTCTCAGCAACCATGCTCTCTCACTGGTTTTCCTGTCACATCATCTGTTATTCAGCCTGTTTTTGAGCATAGTCGGTAAGAGCACTATTTGTGTGTCATTTACTGCATTTTATTATGTTTATTGTATCTGATAGCTCACTACCATTGTATTATCTCATATACTGAATGTATAGCAGATTATTCTGTGTTTTATGCCATGTACCATGGTATTTATGTTCTAAAATACTACTGTTTTATTCTGTAGTTTCACCTTTCCTGTCAGTCTACGAGCAATAAAGAGAACCTTAAAGCGGAACAGTCTCCTTTCTCTCAGAGGACAAAAAGGTTTAGCTACATGTCAGATTACACACCGTGCTAACGTGTATGAGGACAGTATAGGGTGTGTCACAAACAATAGAAAAACATCATCAGGCATTCAATTCCTTACGGACCCATTATTTTGTGACCTGATTTCTTTTAGAAAGTGATTATATTCTAAAGTGCTTTGAAATATAGCGGTGCTGAAGTGGTTGGATTGACCGCATTTTAAAATGCTTGCAGGTGGATAAGTCTATACTAATGCTTTTTAAGAACAGTGACCGGGCAGCGGGTGGTGTAAAGCATGGTGGTTACATTGATTTATTCTATTCTATGTTCTGGTTGAAAGAGGTTAAACATTGGAGATAAAAAATATATATCTTAAATAAATGTAAAAAAAAAAATATATATATATATATATATATATATAAAATAATGGATGGATATATAAATATATATAAAAATTTTATATATACTCATAAATAGGGATGAGCGAACCCAAACTGTATAGTTCGGGTTCGTACCGAATTTTGGGGCGTTCGTGACACGGACCCGAACATTTTCGTAAAAGTCCGGGTTCGGGTTCGGTGTTCGGCGCTCTCTTGGCGCTTTTTGAAAGGCTGCAAAGCAGCCAATCAACAAGCGTCATACTACTTGCCCCAAGAGGCCATCACAGCCATGCCTACTATTGGCATGGCTGTGATTGGCCAGTACAGCATGTGACCCAGCCTCTATTTAAGCTGGAGTCACGTAGCGCCGCACGTCACTCTGCTCTGATCAGTGTAGGGAGAGGATGCAGCTGCTGCTGTTAGAGCGAGATTAGGCAGGGATTTACTCTTCCCAAACACTTAATGAAGTGATCGATCTACAGCTGTGACTCATTCAACCTCTGCTATTTAAATGCTCACTGTTTTTAGGCTGCCCAGAGCGTTTTTCTGTCACTTTTTTCTGGGGTGATCGGTGGCCATTTTGTGTCTTGTGGTGTGCCAGCACAAGCTGCCACCAAGTACATTTAACCAATAGTGTTTTTTTTTTTTTGCTATATCCTATATCAGGGGCTTGGCTGTGCTTACTATTTTATTGAGGGGTGAAATACAATTGCCAAAATAGCATTACCCTAAATCTGGTGTTTCATTTGTGGCTAGCCAATTGTAATACTGTCTGCTGTCTGGCAAAGGATATATTTTTTTCTGTGTTGAAATACAATTCCCAAATTAGCAATTCCCTAAATCAGTGGTTTCCCGCTGTAGCAGGCCAAGTTTAAAACTATCCATAAAAGGGTATATTACATTGAAGGTGCTGATAGGGTCATCCTCAGAAGCTTGACCTGGGGTGGGTAATTATAGGTGATGTCTGCCTAGGAAATGTTCACAAGCCAACCACGGTAAATTCTCTTTACACGAATACCTTAGAGAAAGGATGTCCATCCCTCTTTCAACCTTGTCCTAACAGATTCCTTGTAAGAGAGAATTCAGCAAGTGTGCTATATCCTGACTTTACAGAAATCGAGAATCATTCTTGTGGTGAAGACCAAAACCACTTGGGGTGCACGGTGTTCCAGATGACAAAGGAAGACCACAAGATAGCTCCTTCTATTGAAGATGAGGCCTTCTTAAACATAATGGAGCAAGAATTCCTCAAGGATAAAACACCTGGGTTGCACCACTACCTTTCAAAACACAGAGACGCCATCTTCCCAACAAAAGGGATCAGGCCTTTAAACGCTTCTGTTCACTCAAACGCAACTTTCAGAAAAGACCAGAGATGATGGAACATTTTTTCTTATTAATGAACAAGATATTGGAGAACAGTCATCCCGAAGTAGCTCCACCCCTAAAGGAAAAGGAAGAATGCTGGCACATACCAATCTTTGGTGTTTACCACCCTAAGAAGCCAGGACAAACCCGAGTAGTATTTGACTCCAGTTCACTATATGAGGGAGTCTCTCTCAATGATGTTCTTTTGACAGGACTAGACCTCAACAACACACTTCTTGGTGTCCTCATCAGATTCTGCAAATAATCCATTGCTGTAGTTGCCGACATACAACAAATGTTCTAGTGTTTCCTAGTTAAAGAAGTGCACAGGAACTTCTTAAGATTCTTTTGGTTCAAGGACAATGATCCTACCCAAGACATCATAGAATATAGCATGAAGGTGCATGTTTTCGGCAACATCCAATCTCCTGCAGTCGCTATTTATGGACTAAGACTTTCTGCCCAAGAAGGTGAAAAAGACTATGGGGAGGACGTTAAGAAGTTTGTTGAAAAAGACTTCTATGTAGATGATGGCTTAAAGTCGCTTCCCTCACCAGAGGCTGCAATTAGTCTACTCAAAAGTACTCAAAGTATGCATAAGATAGCTTCAGACAGCAAAGCTGTTATGGAGGCCTTTCCCACTCAAGATCATGCCAGTGATTTGAAAGATCTAGACTTGGCGACAGACCCGATACCCATGCAAAGCAGCCTAGGGCTCAGCTGAGACTTCAAGTCTGACACCTTTACCTTTCAGGTCGACCAAGAACAAAAACCCTTCACACAACGTGGAGTCTTATCCACCATTAACAGTCTATATGATCCACTTGGATTTGCAGCCCCCGTGATCATCCAAGGTAAGGCTCCATTCACACGTCCGCAAATGGGTCCGCATCCGTTCCGCAATTTTGTGGAACGGGTGCGGACCTATTTATTCTCTATGGGGACAGAATGGATGCGGACAGCACACAATGTGCTGTCTGCATTTGCGGAGCGGGGCCCCGATCTTCCAGTCCGCAGCTCCGCAAAAGATAGAACATGTCCTATTCTTGTCCTCAGCTGCGGACAAGAATAGGCATTTCTATAGGAGGTGCCACAGATTCATGTGATTCGGGTTCGCCACTTCCCTCAGAGAAAGAGGCACTATGGATAACATGGAGAGACTCCTCTCTAACGGCATTATCTAACTTACGTATATATAGGCCATATGCCCACCTCTCTCCTGCAGAGGTTCAGTCCAGACAGCTGTGCATATTTTGTGATCCTTAAAACTATAGACATTAAAGGTCAAGTTCAAATTGGCATTGCAATGGGCAAGACAAAGCTGGCACCAAGTCCTACCATACCAAGACTGGAACTTTGTGCTGCTGTTCTGGCAGTAGAACTAGCAGACCTTATAGTGTCAAAAATAGATGTAAAACTTGGTAGTACAGTATTTCATACAGACAAAGTAGTGTTGGGCTACATTTATAATGAGAGTAGGAGATTTTATGTCTATGTTCATAACAGAGTTCAAAGAATCAGTAGGTCGACACAGCCTACCCAGTGGCAGTATGTACCAACTGACCTCAACCTTGCAGACCATGCTACAAGAGCTGTTTCTGCAGCCCACCTTAAAGATACAGCCAGCGTTATAAATGCTCTCAGATGTTTCATTTCCATTAGAGGCCCAGTTAAACTTATCCGCTCTGATAGGGGTACCAACTTCGTTGGAGCCTGGAAAGAACTGCATATTCCCTCAAACATTGACAGTGACCATCTAGGGAGATATCTTGCTGACCAAGGCTGTAAATGGACATTCAATCTTCTCACATGGGAGGCTCTTGGGAACGTATGATTGGCATAGCCCGCCAGATCCTTGATTCTGTCTTTCTACAGCTGGGAACTTCAAGACTCACCCATGAGACCCTCTCAACTTTCATGGCTAAAGTAGTGGCGATCATAAACACCAGACCTTTGACTTCAATATCCAATGATCCACAGGATCCTTTCTTGCTTCGCCGCTTGTACAAGTGTCAGTGGAGATGAGTGAAAACCCTAGCAGATGCCTTCTGGGATAAATGGAGGAAATAATACATCTCTACACTACATGTCTGGAATAAATGGCAAACCATCAAACCCAGCATGGAGGTTGGTAATGTTGTCCTTGTCAAAGACTCTCAGTCAAGAAGAAATGACTGGCCTTTGGGACTGATAACTAAAGTGCTCCGAAGTGAAAATGGGAAGATCAGAAAGGTGGAAGTTAAAGTCTGCAGGCAGCATGAACCTAAACTCTTCCTCAGACCCGTTACAGAACTGATTTTGTTGCTCTCTCCAGAGGTGACTTAATTTGGGTATCCTTAAGATAAGAACAGGGGAGTGTCATGCTTTCAGCAGTTGTTATTGTTAATTTATTCATAGTATCAATTTTTTGCAGATGACACTAAACTGTGTAAAGTAATTAAAACTAAAGAGCGCAAAAACTGGTGACGGCGTGATGACGTGAATATGTCGCGTCTCGTTCTCCCCCTCCACTGGCGTCCTCCCTCTAGGCTCTCGCGTCTACCTGAACAGCTGATGCTGAACAGCTGATGGTTCGTGCTGCGACGCTGCGCTGTGTCTCCTCTCTCTGCTGCGGGTTCTCATCTCCTGTCCCTGGGTCCGGCCGCCTGGTTGTTCCGCTTCTCATCTCTCATCTGCCGATGTGTGGTGGGTCCTTCTGCTCCTCTGCCTGCTGCCCGCTGTGCCTCTTCATCGGTTCTTACCGTCTGGCTCTGCCCCGGAGGCGGGCTTCGGCTGTTTGATCGCTCGGCAGTGGGACTGTTTGCTGCCGGGCCGCCTCGCCACCTGCTGCTTTGCCTGCTGCGGACTGCCTGCTGCCCTGGTCTCCATCCTGTTGGTGCCCTCTATTTGAACTGCTGCCATCCCTCTCTCCGGCTCCGATATTTTGACACAGCTGCGGGGTGCATCACGAGTAGGACTCCTTCCTCCGGACACGTGAGAAAACAGCTTAATTCTGATTTCTCTAATTTTGTCCCCCTCGGTTTGCTGGTTTTCCTGTTATATTGCCACACGGAGGAGATAGTTATTTTTTTTCTCTGGTTGGAATCGTTTTTGTCTACTCTCTCTCCTTCCTTCCTGGCAAGGGGGGAATTTAAAGGAGAGAGGAAAGAAAAAAAAAAGGAAGGAAAAAGAAAAAGGGGAAAAAAAATAAATAAATAAAAGGAGAAGAAAAAGGAAGGAGAAGCTAGAGAAAAGGGGGAAGAGGTAAAGAAGGTGAAAGAAAAAAAGAAAAAGTAAAAAAAAAAAAAAACATAAAAAAGGATAAAAAGGGGAAGAAAAAAAAACATAAAAAAGGAGAAAAAGGGAAAAAAAAAAAAGGGGGAGCAGAAAGGGACAAAAGGAGAGACAATAACAGAGAAGCAAAAGGATAAGGGGGGGAAGAGGAAAGGGGAAAAAAAAAAAAAGAGAATAAAACTTTCTATGAAAGAATGGCCCCAAAGCGACGCTCAGTCGACTCCTCCGTAACCAAGTTGGGGTCCAAGACTCCAGAGAACAGAATTGATAAATTTCTGAAATCACCTCTCCCAATTGAAAAGAACCCAGCTTAGGCTACTTTCACACTTGCGCTTGATCGGATCCGTTCTGAACGGATCCGATCATATTAATGCAGACGGAGGCTCCGTTCAGTATGGATCCGTCTGCATTAATAACTTAGAAAAAATTCTAAGTGTGAAAGCAGCCTGAGCGGATCCGTTCAGACTTTCAATGTAAAGTCAATGGGGGACGGATCCGCTTGAAGATTGAGCCATAGGGTGACATCTTCAAGCGGATTCGTTCCCATTGACTTACATTGTAAGTCTGAACGGATCCGCTCGCCTCCGCACGGCCAGGCGGACAGCTGAACGCTGCAAGCAGGTGAGCTGTATGGATACAGCTATATCCTCGCTTTTTTTTATATACCCCCGCCATTTTCAATGTACCCACTGACCCAGTTAATGCTCTTTTCTGAAAAGAGACCAGAATCTCGGCTGATCTTGATGGGAGACTTTAACGCGGTCATGGACCCTAACAGAGATAGATTTTCATCAGATGCAGAAAGGCGGAGAAATTCTTGCAATTCCCCGCTGCTCCAGTTCTGCTTGGAGGTAGGGGTGGTGGATATATGGGAACATCTTGGCGGAGGAAAGAGAGTGTATTCCTGCGTCAGCAGGGGCGGTAGAGCAATGTCTAGGATTGATCTAGCATTTACTAATGAGCGCAACTTGAGCAATATCCGCAAGATGCGATACGGAGTAAGAACAATTTCGGACCACTCACCCGTTTTGATTGAGGTTTGCACTGGGGAGAATAAGGATATTAGGGGGCTAGGATTTAAATTGAATCCATACTGGCTCACTATTATGGATAATCTCCAGTCCATCAAACTGCTGATTTCTTCCTTTTGGGAGGTGAATCTACCCTCTGCAAACATCAACATGGTATGGGACGCTTTGAAAGCATACCTGAGGGGGGTTTTCATAAGTCAGATTGCTGCAGTAAAGAGAACATTTAAAAGGAAGGAGGAGGAATTGGCTAAGATTGCGGCATCTGCAACTGAGCGATTCACCAGGCAACCCACTGAGCACAACAGGGAAGAGATGCAGAAGGCTAGCTGCTTCTTGGAGAATTATGTAACAGAGAAGGCAAATCACAGGGTATTCTTTAAGGGGCTAAATTATTTTTCCGAGTCTGGACGACCGGGTAAGCTTTTAGCTAGAATAATCTCACAACAAGATAAGAAAAATCAATCTATTACTTCGATCCGGAACACAGAGGGGGAAACTATAATAGATTCAGAAGGAATCAGGAACACTTTTTTGCACTACTTTGCTCAGACATATAAACCTTCTTTTGGTTTGACATCTGAACTGGCGATGCCTTTCTTGGAGAAAATTCCACTCTGCACCTTAAATGAAGCTCAAATAGAATATCTGGAAGAGGAATTGTCTCTCTCGGAGCTGCAGGAGGCCCTTGGGTCCATCTCGGGGAACTCATCGCCAGGTTTGGATGGCCTGCCATATGAGGTTTACCGTAAGTATAGCGATGTGATTCTCCCTCAGTTGCTAGAGGTTTTTTCCCAAGCAACACAGAGAGGGGGATTACCAAACTCCATGATGGAGGCTCTCATTGTTTTAATTTTAAAAAAGGATAAAGACCCGGTAGAATTGAGCTCCTATAGACCAATCTCCTTATTAAACACTGACGCTAAGATACTATCCAAAGCTCTGGCTAGGAGGCTTTCGCGGGTCATATCCACCATTATCCACCCAGATCAAAATGGCTTTATGCCAAAAAGGGGTACTCAGCATAATTTGCACAGATTATTTACGAATATTCAGTCCCTGGGAGGTGGCGCTCGCTCCATCCTGTCATTGGACGCTACCAAAGCCTTCGACAGGGTGGAGTGGACTTTCCTCTGGGAGGTAAGGAAAAAAATGCGCTTTGGCCCAAAATTTATGGCAATGATTCAGTTGCTATACAACTCCCCAGTTGCCAGGATTAGGATTAATGGGACGACGACAGAGAGTTTCATCTTAGGAAGAGGTACCCGTCAAGGCTGTCCCCTCTCCCCCCTGCTATTCAATATTTACATTGAACCTTTAGCGACTAGTATAAGGCAGGACCCAAAGGTGGCGGGTTTCGGCATAAAGGGGAAGTATGATCGTGTTTCACTTTACGCAGACGATATCCTGGTTTTTATTCATCAAACAGACACCACTCTCCCTCGTATAATGGACCTGGTTGGTCTCTTCTCCGATCCTTCTGGCTTGGAGATCAACTGGGATAAGACCGTTCTCCTTCCTATAGACGAGCTGCGTGGCGAATGGGATAACCAGTTAACGATTTCTGATTCAATAAAGTACCTGGGGATAACAGTTTCTGCCAAACCGCATGAATATTTACAACTAAATCTGATTCCTCTGTTGATGAAGTTGAGGGCTAAAATTAAGATATGGCAAAAAATTCTGCTTTCTAGAGCGGACAGAATTTCATTAATAAAAATGGTAGTACTGCCCCAGGTTCTCTACATTCTGCTCAACTTGCCTGTATGGATCGCAGATAAGTACTTCAGATTGATAGACCGGATGCTCAATGATTTAATATGGGGGAGGAAGCGCGTGAGACTAAAGGCACTCTACTTTTCTATGCCCTATGATCGGGGAGGTCTTAACCTCCCCTATTTTAGGGGTTACTTTATGGCCTCCCAACTATGTCTTTTTAATGACTGGGAAAATATCACTCTCTGCAGCAGAGTGGTGAAAGACTCAGGATTCTCAGATTTCTTTACCATACTGGAGTCTGATTATCTATTAAACACACTGAGTGGGTACACACTTTTCTGCAGAATGGCTATGAGGACTTGGCTGGCCATAAGGAGTTGGTGCGGAGTTAAAAGAGAATTAAAACTAAAGAGGACAGTATACTACTACAGAGGGATCTGGATAGATTGGAGGCTTGGGCAGATAAGTGGCAGATGAGGTTTAAACACTGACAAATGTAAAGTTATCACATTGGAAGGAATAATGCAAGTCACCCGTACATACTAAATGGTAAAACACTCGGTAACACTGACATTGAAAAGGATCTAGGAATTTTAATAAACAGAAAACTCAGCCGCAAAAACCAGTGTCAGGCAGCTGCTACCAAGGCCAATAAGATAATTGGTTGCATCAAAAGGGGCATAGATGCTCGTGATAAGAATATAGTCCTACCACTTTACAAATCGCTAGTCAGACCACACATGGAGTTCTGTGTACAGTTGTGGGCTCTTGTGAACAAGGAAGACATAGCAGAGCTGGACAGGGTCCAGAGGAGGGCATATAAAGTAATAACTGGAATGGGGTAACTACAGTACCCTGAAAGATTATCAAAATAGGGTTATTCACTTTAGAAAAAAGACGACTAAGGGGAGATCTAATTACTGTGTATAAATATATCAGGGGTCAGTATAGAGATCGATCCCATTATCTATTTATCCCCAGGACTGTGACGAGGGGACATCCTCTGCGTCTGGAGGAAAGAAGGTTTGTACACAAACATAGAAGAGGATTCTTTATGGTAAGAGCAGTGAGACTATGGAACTCTCTGCCTGAGGAGGTGATGATGGGGAGTACAATAAAGGAATTCAAGAGGGGCCTGGATGTATTTCTGGAGTGTAATAATATTACAGGCTATAGTTACTAGAGAGGGGTCGTTGATCCAGGGAGTTATTCTGATTGCCTGATTGTAGTCGGGAAGGAATTTTTTATTCTATTTATGGAGTGGGGAAAAATGGCTTCTACCTCACAGTTTTTTTTTTTTTGTTTTGCCTTCCTGTGCATCAACTTGCAGGATGACAGGCCGAACTGGATCGGCCTTATCTACTATGTTACAGTTATTATGCTTTATAATTCATAATTCTCTGTTCATTGTGTAACTGCACCATCTAGTGGCCGTTTACATATACTGTAGCTCTTCACACGACCCATTTCAGCTTCCATAACTTGTAGCCTATGAACTTTAGTGACATCATCAGCCCTGCACATAGCAGTCATTCACAGCCACCATTACAGAGGTATCCACGTGTCCTGATCCATCCTCTACATCTAAGCTTACAGTAGCATCGCTGTTTTACCTGATATATATCCTTGCAATAAAGACAAAGTTGGACGTTACTCCACTGTCAATTCATTGCCGGGAAAAAGGTTTAGCTGTCTGTCAAGCTATGTACCATCACACATAAGGAGGACAGAACAGTATCAATTCCTAAAAATTGTGCTGCGGACTACAACTGCTGGCGACTATGTTTAAAGGACATTTGTCAGCAGATTTGTACCTATGAAACTATTGGACCTGTTACATGTGTGCTTGGCAGATGAAGGCATCTGTGTTGGTCCCATGTTCATATCTGCCCGCATTGCTGAGAAAAATAATATGTTAATACATGCAAATGAGCATGTGACTTCTGCTCCTTCTAGACTTTGATTGACAGGGCCAGGCGTGATGATGTCTACAGTGCCTGGCCCTGTCAAAATGGAAAAGAAGTGGCAGTTGCAGAGAAGGCAAAACCTCTAGGTGTAACGACAACATCGCTGTTGCTCCTAGAAGCTTGTTTGCCTATTTTTCTTAGCAAAGTGGGCACATCTGAAATAGGACTAACACAGATGCCTTCAGCCAGTGTCATAGAGTACAAATCTACTGACAGATGCCCTTTAAAACTACTTTAGAATTTGCATAAAAGCTCCTTTTGCGTGAAACTACAGTATATACTCTTGTAATTACCTCATCTAGAAGTTAAGCCACATGCTGTCTGGCACAAGCAAAGGTATGGAGTGGCTCGGCATGCATGTTGGTACCTGCATCCCTTGTAAGTAATGGAGGCCATTATGGCACCAAAAATGGTAAAAGGCAGAGTGGACCCAGCATGCATGTGGATCCAACACTTCCTGAACCTTATGGCGGCCATTATGGCACATAACAGGTAGTATTTAGTGTTAGGACCCATGGCAACTAAAATGTAATGTTGATAAGTGCAAGATAATGCACCTGGGGCGTAAAAACCCAAGAGCAGAATATAAAATCGGTGATACAATCCTAACCTCAGTATCTGAGGAAAGGGATTCAGGGGTCATTATTTCAGAAGACTTAAAGGTAGGCAGACAATGTCACAGAGCAGCAGGAAATGCTAGCAGAATGCTTGGGTGTATAGGGAGAGACATTACCAGTAGAAAGAGGGAGGTGCTCATGCCGCTCTACAGAACACTAGTGAGACCTCATTTGGAGTATTGTGTGCAGTACTGGAGACCATATCTCCAGAAGGATATTGATACTTTGGAGAGAGTTCAGAGAAGAGCTACTAAACTGGTACATGGATTGCAGGATAAAACTTACCAGGAAAGATTAAAGGACCTTAACAGGTATAGCTTGGAAGAAAGACCAGACAGAGGGGATATTATAGAAACTTTAAAATACATAAAGGGAATCAACAAGGTAAAAGAGGAGAGAATATTTAAAAGAAGAAAAACTGCTGCGTTATACCACCCCAATGCGATCAACTGCATGAGCTTCCAGGGGATTGAGCATATTAGAACATCTGCACGAGGAGGGGATGTTGACAATCTCCTTCTTCGCAAAGAAGCTCAATGGACCTTTACCCTGCAGACCGTTAAGCCCCATGGATTAAATGACTTCATCTCCTATGTTAGTTTTATTTAGGTAGATGTAGTATTTGCAGGCCACTGCTATACATCCATATGGGTCCAGAGATAGACTTCTCTCTGGGAAATGCATATGTACGTTGTTCGCGTATCTCTTTCTGGTATTTTAGGCATAGAATGTGTGCCTACAAAGAGATATACGAGTCATAATAGAAGTGGTATTATCAGTATTTGCTTCTCTATCTGTGACGACCATGTTACTGTTATTGTTTAATGCAGGGAGCGGTTCTGACAACAGTGACGACCGTCTTTCAGACGGTGCAGTGGCCACATTGGTTTGGCTACTGATATCTGCCCCGTTTGTGTTATGAACAGTATTTGGTTATGGATACCTTTATTAACTCCTTAAGGACACAGCCTCATTTCACCTTAAGGACCAGGCCATTTTTTTGAAAATCTGACCAGTGTCCCTTTAAGTGGTGATAACTTTAAAATGCTTTCACTTATCCAGGCCATTCTGAGATTGTTTTCTCGTCACATATTGTACTTCATGACACTGGTAAAATGGAGTTTAAAAAAACAACATTTTTATTTATAAAAAAATACCAAATTTGCCAAAAATACTATAATACATAGTAATACCTACAAAAATAGTTATTACTTTACATTCCCCATATCTCTACTTCATGTTAGGATCATATTGGGAATGACATTTTATTTTTGGGGGACGTTACAAAGCTTAGAAGTTTAGAAGCAAATCTTGAAATTTCTCAGAAATTTTCAAACACCAACTTTTTAAGGACCAGTTCAGGTCTGAAGTCACTTTGTGAGGCTTACATAAAAGAAACCACCCAAAAATGACCCATTCTAGAAACTATACCCCTCAAGGTATTCAAAACTGATTTTACAAACGTTGTTAACCCTTTAGGTGTTCCACAAGAATTATGGAAAATAGAGATACAATTTCAGAATTTCACTTTTTTGGCAGATTTTCCATTTTAATATTTTTTTTTCCAGTTGCAAAAGCAAGGGTTAACAGCCAAACAAAACTCAATATTTATGGCCCTGATTCTGTAGTTTACAGAAACACCCCATATGTGGTCGTAAACTGCTGTACGGGCACACGGCAGGGCGCAGAAGGAAAGGAATGCCATATGATTTTTGGAAGGCAGATTTTGCTGGACTGTTTATTTTTACACAATGTCCCATTTGAAGCTCCCCTGATGCACCCCTAGAGTAGAAACTCCATAAAAGTGACCCCATCTAAGAAACTACTCCCCTCAAGGTATTCAAAACTGATTTTACAAACGTTGTTAACCCTTTAGGTGTTCCACAAGAATTAATGGAAAATAGAGATACAATTTCAAAATTTCACTTTTTTGGCAGATTTTTCATTTTAATATTTTTTTTCCAGTTACAAACACAAGGGTTAACAGCCAAACAAAACTCAAAATTTATGGCCCTGATTCTGTACTTTACAGAAACACCCCATATGTGGTCGTAAACTGCTGTACGGGCACACGGCAGGGCGCAGAAGGAAAGGAATGCCATACGGTTTTTGGAAGGCAGATTTTGCTGGACAGTTTTTTTTGACACCATGTCCCATTTGAAGCCTCCCTGATGCACCCCTAGAGTAGAAACTCCAAAAAAGTGACCCCATTTTAGAAACTACAGGATAGGGTGAAAGTTTTGTTGGTACTAGTTTTGGGTACATATGATTTTTGGTTGCTCTATATTACACTTTTTGTGAGGCAAGGTAACAAGAAATAGCTGTTTTGGCACCGTTTTTTTTTTTTTTGTTATTTACAACATTCATCTGACAGGTTAGATCATGTGGTATTTTTATAGAGCAGGATGTCATGGACGCGGTGATACCTAATATGTATACAATTTTTTTATTTATGTAAATTTTACACAATGATTAAATTTTTTCAACAAAAAAAATTATGTTTTAGTGTCCCCATAGTCTGAGAGCCATAGTTTTTTCAGATTTTGGGCGATTATCTTAGGTAGGGTCTCATTTTTTGCGGGATGAGATGATGGTTTTATTGGCACTATTTTGGGGGGTGTGTGACTTTTTAATCGCTTGCTATTACACTTTTTGTGATGTAAGGTGACAAAAAATGGTTTATTTAGCACAGTTTTTATTTTTTATTTTTTACGGTGTTCATCTGAAGGGTTAGGTCATGTGATATGCACCTAATACGTCTATTTTTTCCCCCTACTTTTTACCAAGTTTTTTTTTACTTTATTTGGGGAAAATTACATTTTTTGTTTATTTTTACTTGAAACTTTTAATTTTTTGGGGGGGAAACTTTATTTTTTCAACTTTTTTTCACTTTATTTTTTATCCCACTTTGGGACTTCAACTTTTGGGGGTCTAATCCTTTACAATGCATTCTAATACTTCTGTCTTAGAATGCATTGGCTGTATGAGTAATACTGTGTGTATTACTCATACAGCTTCCGGCCTGTGAGATTCAGGGGGCTGGATCTCACAGGCACGTCACAGGAAGGCAGCGGCGATGCCTCAGGAAGGCATTGCGCTGCTTCCATGCCATCGGGTCCCCCCTACAGCCCCATGGGGACCCGATGGCACCGCCGCCGCCCGCACCATAAAAAGCCGCAAACCGCAGGTCTGAATTGACCTACGGTTTGCGGCGATCGCCGACATGGGGGGGGGGGTCGCAGGACCCGCCCCGCCCATTTAGCCGAGGTTCCTTGTTCCGATCACCGCCCGCCACGCGGCGGCGATCGGAAATACACAGTGCGTACAGGTCCGCCCTGTGTCCTTAAGTACCATGAAATCAGGGCGTACCTGTACGCCCTGTGTCCTAAAGAGGTTAAGATGCTGTCCTGGCGATTCACCTCCTGGGATGCTTTATGAGTTAAGTCTGTCACTGGAATATATTCGCTCCGTACAGTATTCAAAGGAAGTATTATGCGAATCGACTTTGGATGTTTCATCCGAAGTCGATTCGCTCATCCCTAAATATATTATAAAAATAAATGATTAATAATTATGCTGCAAGAGCACATCCGTTTTTATCTACCATGATCAACCCTAGCAGGCAGTATGCCTGGTTTAATAGGGTTTATCATGGTGACGGATGCTCTATAAAAGGGTCTTCCGAGATTTTCTTTACTGATCTGTGGGGGTCCGACACCCAGGACCCCCACGTTCAGCTGTTTTGAGAATGCAACCTCCTGTGAGTGCCGCAGCCTTCTCCGTGCTTACCAAGCACATGGCTGTAAATTGTATAGTGGCTGTGCTTGGTATCGCGCTCCTAGGCCACATGACACATGAACATGTCGTCACTCCCACCAGATACTTGACGATAGGTCATCAATATAAAAATCTCAAAGAACCCCTTTAAAGAAGACTTGTCACCAAAAAGTGCAGTGCAATCTGCAGGCAGTATGTTGTAGAGCGTGGGAAAGTTGTGGGGGAAAGTTCTATAAACTTGTAATATATTCATGTAATTCTCTACTGTTTCTATCCTCATTGATCACCAGGGAGGTGTCATCAGTGACTGATAGCATTCTCTGTGTAAGTGTGTATACAAAGATAGCCGTCAGTCACTGATAATTGTACACGAGGGAGGTGTTAATAGTGACTGATAGCATTCTTTGTAAGTGTGTATATATACATATGCAGCATGCCGGTCTGCAGGGGAGAACACATGAGGTTCAAGGTGGGCCAACAGGTGCAACAGTTCATCAGGTAACATACGAAAGAAAAAACGTCCCAGCATTCAGATCCATATATCTGATTGACAAGATAATCCTTCCATTGTAAGCCACCACACAAACAGAAGGACAAATTGACCAGCATGACATTGTGGACTCAGTTTGTGTTCACATTCATCAATCATGCGTTTTTTTCCCCACTGCAGTAATGGTTGTTTTTACTTACTTCTCTGCTTATCAAGTGCCCAGATTATGTTCTGGACATTACAGTGATCTATGGAGGAGTATTTTAATTTTGTCATGTGTTTTATATGCTAAAATCAGCAGTATTTATGACATATGGTGGTGGGTGTGGTGTGTGTGGAAGACTCTTCCCCCCGAGGGGAGCTCAGATCTTCCTATCCACCCCCATAATTGGGGTGTGGAGTATTTTTATACCCTGGGGTGCGAGCACTCCACCAGGCTATGATTAAGAACTGAATAGTTCGAAACATGTTAGCCAACTACGGTGGTCGGTGAGGTGTGTACTGGATGTATTCCTTTTATGAATCCGAATAAAGGCGAACCTTCTGAAGCTGGATGCTGGGACGTTTTTTCTTTCGTATGTTATATAGAAGGCTGGTCCGGTCTTGTTCCGTGCATCCTCGTCTATGGTGAGCTGGAAATCGCAACTTTCTTAGTTCATTGGGTACTCACGGTTAGCAGATGCCTCTCTGGGCCAGCAGTGCAGTGAAGGGGAGAACAGCACTAGATTCTCCAGGGCACACTCTATTACAGGGGACACCGGCCAGGTGGTGATTGAGGTGCCCATGATGGTGATTGGGTTTTTGAGTGCTTGTGCAGCTGGGCCCCTGAATTAAGGTAATGTTGTGACGCCAGCACCTTGATGGTGCAAAATGATGAGGGTAGTGGTGATATGGAGATAGAAGAATGAGGCAGGGTTGAATCCAACTAAGAACTTTACTGTAACCAGGATCTTGACAGCAGTTTACATCCAGTTATAAAACAGTCTCTTATGATCATGTAGGTTGGATGTGGCAAATCCCAGTAACAGGCTGTACATGTGGTTATGTCTCAGGCTATAGTAGGAGATTGTGTATTCACAGTCCTGAATCTGGTCCTTGTTCTCAGTGACGGTGGGTTTAGGATCCTTATCTTCTACTTCAGTGTTGCTACAGATGGCCTTTCTGTACTTGTAATAATAAACGGTAAGGCTGCCGGAAGCTATACGTCCTTCACCTGTATACAAAGGTGCCTGAAATCCTAGTAAAATGGCTGTTGTCTTCCCTTGTCTTCATATAGAAAACAATATTTCACTAGGCACCTGTAACGGGGTGCCGAAGGCGCACTCGGTCTCCCATCAGCCGCAGACCTGCTGCTTAGCTTCAGGAGCGAGGATCTGTGTTTGGCCTCGTTCCTAGGGCGGCTTTGCTAGCTGGAAGGCTCCCTGCTCCTAGGTCTGCCTTGAGCGCCGAGCTGATCACTCGGTGCTCGACTTGTCTGGCTGTCGGTCATGTGACGCTGGCCACGTCACATGACCCTCACTCCCCACTATAAATACAGGCGGCCTGCTGGCTACAGGTTGCCTGTGATTTTTGTCCTATAGGCTGTGTACTTTATTGTTATTAAGCTACCTCTGGAATTGAACCTCGAGCCGCCTCTTGACACCTCTTCTGCCTGCTCCCTATACCTTGACGCTACCTCTCGGATTTTGACCTCGGCTTGTTTACGGATTTGTCTTTGCCTCTACCCTTGTTCTGACGTGACCTCCTGGACTGACCTTGGCTAGTTGATCCGCCTCGCCTTCCGTTTTTGTTCTACCTCTTGTCCGCTTATTGTAACTTCTCAGTGGCTGTCCTCTTCCCTGCTGTCTCTTTCTCTCTGCTTGCACTTAGTAGGTTAGGGACTGTCGCCCAGTTGCACTCCGTTACCTAGGGCGGGTGGTGCAAGTAGGCAGGGACAGGGGACCAGGTGGCAGCTGACGGGGTGCACCTCCGCTCTCTCTTGATTCCCGTGACTCTACCCATGACAGCACCCTGGAAGGGTAAACCGTAGAAGCAAGGTCACAACTTTTTGTTTATTTCCTTGGCCTTGATAACTGAGATAGGTCCGGGCTACTCTGGGCCGTGGAGCTCCAGAATGCTGAGAGGAGGGGGGGGTCCTCTCCTTCTCCCTGCTCCTCACTACTCCTACTACATCTCACCAACTCTCAACTCTCCTAACTAGGCCTGAACAGAGGTATATATACTGTGGTGCTATCCCCATCTAGTGGTGGAATGCGTGTAATGCACCTAACAGCCTGGTAACAGGGATTCCACATAAGAATGAAATGCAGCATGATGTAACATATGACCTAACAAACTTTTGCAGTGCCCACGTACACTAGTGGGATGCTGCACATAGCTGTCATCACTGATAGTTGTACACGGGGGGGGGGGGGGGGGGGGTGTTATTAGTGATTGATAGCATTCTCTGTGTAAGTGTGTATTTGCAAGCGCCCGACTGTATAGGGAGGGTGCTTAGGGACTGATGGTCCCCCCCCCCCATTCCCCTTTTCCCCTCAGGGCATTCAGTGAGCTAGCCCCGCATTTTAATGGTTAAATAAGGTGGTAGATCAGGGGGCCGTTAAGGGTTAATTCTCTGGGGGGGATCCTCCTTAGACAGGATGGGGGCGGTGCAGGAATCCTGAAGGTTACATATACCCCTCCCCGGTTCCGGCACTTCCTCTTGCAATTGGAAGCAAAATTGGCCCTCCCTCCTTCCCTTTGCGGTTATCAGTGAGAGGCGGGCGAGGTGCACGGTTATGATCAGTTATGGATACTTGGTTATTCTGTTTTGTTTTTCTGTTTTCAGAGCCCCCGCTGGGAGTCCAGCAGTTTGGATATCGCTCCAAGGATTTTGGCTTTGGAAAGCCGCAAGTTCTGGTTGAGTTTATGAAGTCCCAGCTGGCGGCATTTGAGTACAGCGGAGAAATGGTGGGAGCAGATGGCGTACTTGCCCGCTGGGAGTCCAGCTGTGGGCATACTGCTCTGATGATTACGGTTTAACTTGCCTGCTGGGAGTCCAGCTGTGGGCATACTGCTCTGATGATTACGGTTTAACTTGCCCGCTGTGAGTCCAGCGGTGGGCATACCGCTCTGATAATTACGGTTTAATTTGCCCGCTGGGAGTCCAGCATTTGACATACTGCTTCGATATTATGGTTTGCCGCTTTAATAAATAAGCTGTGGCCGATCACCACCCAGCAATAAAAGTGACACAGTTGTCGGTGTTGTTTGTTATGGGTCAAGGTTGGGTAAAGGGGCCAGGGGTTAGTAAAGGTGTTGCCCCTTCCCATGTTTCCCTGAATACCGGCAGTCACAGAGATAGCTGTCAGTCACTGATAGTTGTACACAGGGGAGGTGTTATCAGTGATTGATAGCATTCTCTGTGTATGCGTGTATACATAGATAGCTGTCTGTCACTGATAGCTGTAGGCAGGGGAGGTATTATCAGTGATTGATAGCATTCTCTATGTAAGTTTGTATACATAGATAGCTGTCAGTCACTGATAGTTGTACACGGGGAGGTGTTATCAGTGAGTGATAGCATTCTCTGTGTAAGTGTGTATACATACATAGCTGTCAGTCACTGATAGTTGTACACAGGAAGGTATTATCAGTGATTGATAGCATTCTCTGTGTAAGTTTGTATACATAGATAGCTGTCATAAGTGATAACACCTCCCCTGTGAACAGTCAAATAAAAATAGCAGATATTTAAATTAACAAAATGCAAGTTTTACTGAATCTTTTCCCACATAACTGTATGTCAATTTGCTCAGCTCCGCCTGCTCTATAACCTGCTGCCTGCAGATTACACTGCATTTCACAGTGACATGTTCTCTAACTTTGCAATAGGTCTTCATTCTGTAGGTTTATTAGTACATCTCCTGTGCAAACCTATGGCTATCCACAAGGGGCGTAGCTAGAAATGACTGGGCCCCATAGCAAAACATTTTTATGGGCCCCCCCTTTCCCGGATCTCCCACCCCCACATATCTCTCTGACCTCTCACCCCTTCCAGAGCTCCCACCCAAACACTCCTCCAGGACCTCCCACCCCAACATCCCCACACCCCTCCTAGACCTGCCACCCCACACCCATCCTAAATCTCCCACCACCATGAGCGTAGAAAAGTCAGAGGAAAAAACAAATAAGTATATGAACATTTTTAGTTAAAATTGAAAACCATTCAGTAACGAATAAAGTGGCAAATCTGATAAACATGAAGAATTGAAAAAAAAAACTAATAATTAGTAATTGTATTTTAACCCCTTAAGGACCAGGCTCATTTTCACCTTAAGGACCAGGCCATTTTTTGCAAATCTGACCAGTGTCACTTTAAGTGCTGATAACTTTAAAACGCTTTTACTTATACAGGCCATTCTGAGATTGTTTTTTCGTCACATATTGTACTTCATGACACTGGTAAAATAAAGTCAAAAAAATTAATTTTTTTGCATAATAAAATACCTAATTTACCAAAAATTTGGAAAAATTAGCAAATATCAAAGTTTCAGTTTCTCTACTTCTGTAATACATAGTAATACCCCCAAAAATTGTGATGACTTTACATTCCCCATATGTCTACTTCATGTTTATAGCATTTTGGGAATGATATTTTATTTTTTGGGGATGTTACAAGGGTTAGAAGTTTAGAAGCAAATTTTGAAATTTTTCAGAAATCTTCAAAATCCCACTTTTTATGGACCAGTTCAGGTTTGAAGTCACTTTGTGAGGCTTAGATAATAGAAACCTCCCAAAAATGACCCCATTCTAGAAACTACACCCCTCAAGGTATTCAAAACTGTTTTTACAAACTTTTTTAACCCTTTAGGTCTTCCACAAGACTTCATGGCAAAAAGACATACATTTTAAGAATTTTGATTTTTGGGAAAATTTTCCAATATAATCAATTTTTTCCTGGAAAAAAACAAGGGTTAACTGCCAAACAAAACTCAAAATGGGTTGCCCTGCTTCTGTAGTTTGCAGAAATACCCCATATGTGGTCGTAAACTACTGTTTGGCCGAACGGGAGGACATAGAAGGAGGGGAACACCATATGGGTTTTGCAAGGCAGATTTTGCAGGACTGGTTTTGTTTATACCATGTCCCATTTCAAGCCCCCCCTTGTACCCCTAGAATAGAAATTGCAAAAAAGTGACTCCATCTAAGAAAGTACACCCCTCAAGGTATTCAAAACTGGGTTTACAAACTTTGTTAACCCTGTAGGTGTTCCACAAGAGTTAATGGCAGATGGAGAAACAATTTAGAAATTTCTATTTTTTGGAAAATTTTCAATTTTAACCCATTTTTTACAGCAATAAAGTAAGGGTTAACAGCCAAACAAAACTCAAAATGGGTTGCCCTGCTTCTGTAGTTTGCAGAAATACCCCATATGTGGTCGTAAACTACTGTTTGGCCAAACGGGAGGACATAGAAGGAGGGGAACACCATATGGGTTTTGCAAGGCAGATTTTGCAGGACTGGTTTTGTTTATACCATGTTCCATTTCAAGCCCCCCCTTGTACCCCTAGAATAGAAATTGCAAAAAAGTGACTCCATCTAAGAAAGTACACCCCTCAAGGTATTCAAAACTGGGTTTACAAACTTTGTTAACCCTGTAGGTGTTCCACAAGAGTTAATGGCAGATGGAGAAACAATTTAGAAATTTCTATTTTTTGGAAAATTTTCAATTTTAACCCATTTTTTACAGCAATAAAGTAAGGGTTAACAGCCAAACAAAACTCAAAATGGGTTGCCCTGCTTCTGTAGTTTGCAGAAATACCCCATATGTGGTCGTAAACTACTGTTTGGCCAAACGGGAGGACATAGAAGGAGGGGAATACCATATGGGTTTTGCAAGGCAGATTTTGCAGGACTGGTTTTGTTTATACCATGTTCCATTTCAAGCCCCCCCCTTGTACCCCTAGAATAGAAATTGCAAAAAAGTGACTCCATCTAAGAAAGTACACCCCTCAAGGTATTCAAAACTGGGTTTACAAACTTTGTTAACCCTGTAGGTGTTCCACAAGAGTTAATGGCAGATGGAGAAACAATTTAGAAATTTCTATTTTTTGGAAAATTTTCAATTTTAACCCATTTTTTACAGCAATAAAGTAAGGGTTAACAGCCAAACAAAACTCAATATGGGTTGCCCTGATTCTGTAGTTTGCAGAAACACCCCACATGTGGCCGTAAACTACTGTACGGACACACGGTAGGGCGTAGAGGGAAAGGTGCGGCGTGTGGTTTTTGGAAAGCAGATTTTGCTGGACTAATTTATTTACACCATGTCCCATTTGAAGCCCCCCTGATGCACCCCTAGAGTAGAAACTCCATAAAAGTGACCCCATCTAAGAAACTACACCCCTCAAGGCATTCAAAACTGGTTTTACAAACTTTGTTAACCCTTTAGGTGTTCCACAAGAGTTATTGGCAAATGGAGATGAAATTCGAGAATTTACATTTTTTGCCAAATTTATTATTTGCTCCATTTTTTCCAGTAACAAAGCAAGGGTTAACAGCCAAACAAAAGTCTATATTTATTGCCCAGATTCTGTAGTTTGCAGAAAAACCCCCCATATGTGGCCGTAAACTACTGTACGGGCACACGGTAGGGCGTAGAGGGAAAGGTGCGGCGTGTGGCTTTTAGAAGGCAGATTTTGCTGGACTGGTTTATTTACACCATGTCCCATTTGAAGCCCCCGTAGAGTAGAAACTCCATAAAAGTGACCCCATCTAAGAAACTACACCCCTCCAGGTATTCAAAACTGGTTTTCCAAACTTTGTTAACCCTTTAGGTGTTCCACAAGAGTTATTGGCAAATGGAGATGAAATTCGAGAATTTAAATTTTTTGCCAAATTTTTTATTTACTCCATTTTTTCCAGTAACAAAGCAAGGGTTAACAGCCAAACAAAAGTCTATATTTATTGCCCAGATTCTGTCGTTTGCAGAAACACCCCATATGTGGCCGTAAACTACTGTACGGGCACACAGTAGGGCGTAGAGGGAAAGGTGCGGCGTGTGGCTTTTAGAAGGCACATTTTGCTGGACTGGTTTATTTACACTATGTCCCATTTGAAGCCCCCCTGATGCACCCCTAGAGTAGAAACTCCAAAAAAGTGACCCCATTTTAGAAACTACGGGATAGGGTGGCAGTTTTGTTGGTACTATTTTAGGGTACATATGATTTTTGGTTGCTCTATATTACACTTTTTGTGAGGCAAAGTAACAAAAAATTGCTGTGTTGGCACCATTTTTATTTTTTGTTATTTACAACATTCATCTGACAGGTTGGATCATGTGGTACTTTTATAGAGCAGGTTGTCACGGACGCGACAATACCAAATATGACAACTTTTTTTGGTTGTTTGTTTCAGTTTTACATAACAAAGCATTTGAAAAAAAAAATGATTCTTTAGTGTCTCCACATTCTGAAAGCCATAGTTTTATTTATTTTTTGGGCGACTGTCTTGTGTAGGGGCTCATTTTTTTCGGGATGAGATGACTGTTTGATTGGCACTATTTTGGGGTGCATATGACTTTTTGATCGCTTGCTATTACACTTTTTGTGATCTAAGGTGACAAAAAAATGGCTTTTTTTACACCGTTTTTATTTTTTATATTTTACGGTATTCACCTGAGGGGTTAGATCATGTGATATTTTTATAGAGCAGGTTATTACGGACGCAGTGATACCTAATATATATACTTTTTTTTTATTTATGTCAGTTTTACACAATGATTTCATTTTTGAAACAAAAAAAATCATGTTTTAGTGTCTCCATAGACTGAGAGCCATTGTTTTTTCAGTTTTTGGGCGATTATCTTAGGTAGGGCTCTCATTTTTTGCGGGATAAGATTACGGTTTGATTGGCACTATTTTGGGGTGCGTATGACTTTTTGATCGCTTGCTATTACACTTTTTGTGATCTAAGGTGACAAAAAATGGCTTTTTTTACACAGTTTTTATTTTTTATTTTTTACGGTATTCACCTGAGGGGTTAGATCATGTGATATTGTTATAGAGCAGGTTATTACGGACGCAGTGATACCTAATATATATACTTTTTTTTTATTTGTCAGTTTTACACAATGATTTCATTTTTGAAACAAAAAAAATCATGTTTTAGTGTCTCCATAGTCTGAGAGCCATAGTTTTTTCAGTTTTTGGGCGATTATCTTGGGTAGGGTATGATTTTTGCGGGATGAGATGGCGGTTTGATTGGCACTATTTTGGGGTGCGTATGACTTTTTGATCGCTTGCTACTACACTTTTTGTGATGTAAGATGACAAAAAATGGCTTTTTTTACACCGTTTTTTTAATTTTTTTTTTACGGTATTCACCTGAGGGATTAGGTCATGTGATATTTTTATAGAGAAGGTTAATACGGACGCGTCAATACCCAATATATAAATATTTTTTTTATTTATTTAAGTTTTACACAATGATTTCATTTTTGAAAAAAAAAAAAATGTTTTAGTGTCTTCATAGTCTGAGAGCCATAGTTTTTTCAGTTTTTGGGCGATTGTACTATGTAGGGGCTCATTTTTTGTGGGATGAGGTGACGGTTAGATTGGTACTATTTTGGGGGGCATACGCCGTTTTGATCGCTTGGTGTTGCACTTTTAGTGATGTAAGTTGACAAAAATGGCTTTTTTATACACAGTTTTTATTTTTTATTTTTTATGGTGCCTATCGGATGGGGTGGATCATGTAATATATTTATAGAGCCGTTCGTTACGGACGCAGCGATACCTAATATGTGTGTTTTTTCTTTTTTTTTCAATTTTTTATTAGAAAATCAGGGGAATGGGGCTTTTTTTTTTTTTTTTTTACTTGAAACTTTATTTTTTTATTCCAAACACTTTTTTTTTTAACTTTTTTTTAAACTTTATTTCTATCCCACTCTGATCCCCTCTGCAATGCATTACAATACATCTGTATTGTAATGCATTGCCTGTTAGTGTATGACACTGAGTCATACACTAACTGGTTGCCTAGGAGACCCAGCCTGAGGCTGGATCTCCTCGGCTCCCGTAGAAGGCAGTTCCCGATGCCGTGCAGGGCATTGGGCAGCCTCTGCACGGCATCGGGCTGCCTTGTCACGCATCGGGTCCCCGCCACAGCAGCGCGGGGACTCGATGCGATCACTCACCTGCCGCAAACAACTTCTATGTCGCGGTCCGCGCGGACCGCGGCATAGAAAGGGTTAATCCGCCGGCATCGCTGTAAACAGCGATGCCGGCGGATACAGCAGGGGCCCGGCTACCAGGGACTGCCGGACCCCTGCAGTGATCGGGTGCACACCGCTCCGGTGCCCGCCCGATCATCCTGCCGTACATGTAAGGCGGAATGCATTCTGGCAATGCATCCCCCGCCGTACATGTACGGCGTTCTGCGCTAAGGGGTTAAAGTAAAGTGTGTGTGTGGTGGGGGGCCGGGGGAAATTAGACGCAAGTGTACTGAAAGCATTTGAAGACGGATCCGTCTTCAAAATGCGTTCAGTGTTACTATGGCAGCCAGAACGCTATTAAAGTCCTGGTTGCCATAGTAGTAGTGGGGAGCGGGGGAGCAGTATACTTACAGTCCGTGCGGCCCCCGGGCGCTCCAGAATGACGTCAGAGCGCCCCATGCGCATGGATGACGTGCCATGCAATCACGTGATCCATGCGCTTGGGGCGCCCTGACGTCACTCTCGAGCGCCCTGGGAGCCGCACGGATGGTAAGTATGCTGCTCCCCCGCTCCCCATTACACTTTACCATGGCTGCCAGGACTTTAGCGTCCCGGCAGCCATGGTAACCATTGAGAAAAAGCTAAACGTCGGATCCGGCAATGCGCCGAAACGACGTTTAGCTTAAGGCCGGATCCGGATCAATACCTTTCAATGGGCATTCATTCCGGATCCGGCCTTGCGGCAAGTCTTCAGGATTTTTGGCCGGAGCAAAAATGTGCAGCATGCTGCGGTATTTTCTCCGGCCAAAACGTTCCGTTCCGGAACTGAAGACATCCTGAACAGATTTCACTCCATTCAAAATGCATTAGGATAAAACTGATCAGGATTCTTCCGGCATAGAGCCCCGATGACGGAACTCTGTGCCGGAAGAAAAGAACGCAAGTGTGAAAGAGCCCTTACTTGTAAGACCTGTACGTTCACTAGTTGTGAAGTGTCCTTTTCGCAGACTTTTTTTTTTTTTTACTTCCTGATGTGTCATCATTAAACGTTACATTTAAAGGAGAGGGGAAAGGGGAAACCTTTAAGATTTAATCTAAACACACAATACTACCCATCTGTTCTTTTATACTTAAAACTGTACTTGTTATTTGCTGTTTCTCCGTGAAATCATTTTTTAAACCCCATAAACGACAAAACACTTAAAACGTTGAACAGCAAATCAACGAACATGTTGAATATGTGATCTAAATAAAAAAATAAAATAAAAAAAACACACATTACTACATTCCTTGTACACATGTTCACTTATTTTGCCATCTCTGTATACAGCTGCCATATAAAGAGAATTTCCATTTAGTGCATGTCTAAACTCTTTTGGGTCTCCTATACCCCAGCCAAGAGCTGTACACTGCCAGTGATTAAGACAGTGAATTTGTAAGCCTGTAAGCGCTAGTGGATTATTCAATTATAATATATAGGTATAAAAAGCTTTACAAATTGTGAAAATGAGTGCAATGCAGCTGTAAACAGTGAGACAAGAAGAATTATCTTTTACCCAAAGTGAGAGGGATATGGAGCCTGCCTTATTAAACAAAACCAGTTGCCTGGCTGTCCTGCTGATCTCTCTGGCATCAGTAGTGTCTGCATCACACACCTGAAACAAGCATGCAGATAATCCAGTCAGACTTCAGTCAGAGCACCTGATCTGCATGCTTGTTCAGGGTCTATGGCTAAAAGTATTAGAGGTAATCTGAATGGTTTAAGGGCAGCCTCCATGTCCCTCACTTCTGGTTCCCTTTGATGCTGAACTGAAAAGGTTGAAGCAGAACTACAGCCAAACAGACTTATACGTGTGAAATATCTAATTTGTCTTGTGATTCACACTCCCCTGCAACATTTTAAAGCCAGATAAGTGACACCATTAGCTGTGGCTGCTTTGTCACCTGAGTAGCTTTATGAACACTCAGACAGCATATTCCTGAGCAATTCCATTCACTTTCCTCCCTTTTAAATACTTTTACTGTTTCCAATTCCATCTTATAGCTAAATGCAATTTTTCTTATTAAATTTCTGCAACCTTATAAGCCTTCTAGGCTTCCTTTTTTAAAATAAATCTGCTGTGCAGGGGGAGGTGTGAAAAGGAGACAACTGACAGATTTGTTTTTATATTTAAAGTATTTGAATTAGTTGGGTTAAGGGGATCAAATGTACTAATCTGTGTAAAATATTTTTGATGACTTGTACTGTTTGATACGGAAATTTGTATATAAGGACTAAAAAAAAGTATTTGAATTAGTAAATTGATACCAGAATCAAGTATGGCTAGGCTGAAACATTTGGCTGGAATTCAGTTTTTTCACCACAACAGGTTGTGTAACAAGCATGAACTGACTTTCTTCAATGGAAGGAAGAAAAAACGGAAGTTTTCAAACCGTTTAAACCAGACTACATTAGAAAACACGTTTACGTGCTTTCACTTCTGCAAAAGTGTCCACAATGCTGTCTAGATGCAAGGCTTTAGCTCTTCCATTTTTAATGCTGAGGATCGCAAGCCCAGAAAGCTTTTGGTCTGATAGTACTTCGCAAATAGCTCTTGATTAGTTTTAATTTTGAGAAGGAACGCTCCGCAGAGGCCACTGTCACAGGGAGTGATAGAAACAACAGAAAGGCTATGCACACAAGATCTTTTACAGTAGGTGCCTTCTGGATTCCATCTCTTAGTGCTGCTCTAAAGCTGAGAAGCTGCCCTGGGAAAGATGGGGTAGGTCATTATCATATTTTTCCTGCAGCTTTGATGCAGCTGTAAACAAATTATCATCTGAGGCAGATGATAAAACTGCAGGCTGAAGTATATTAAAACGTTCAACAACGTTATTCAGTCCTTGGAATCTGTTGGCGAGCTGGTTTACAATGATGTCCAGACACTGGTAAAAAAAACTGCGACTTTGAAGCGTTCCTCAGGGTCTTGCAGTCTCTCATCGACACACAGTTCGTCGTAATGTTTTTTTAACTGTGCGAATTTGCTTATTTTCGAATTTTGGAGGTACAGTCCACTCTTCTGCAAGGGTAATGGCCAGGGGCGTAGCTAGAAATGACTGGGCCTCATAGCAAAAAAAATTATGGGCCCCCCCCTCCCGGATCTCCCACCCCCACATACCTATTGGACCTCCCACCCCTTCCAGAGCTCCCACCCAAACACCCCTCCAGGACCTCCCACCCCAACATCCCCCCCAAGTGTCGTCCACAGATCCCCCCCTTAAGTGTCGTCCACAGATTCCCCCCCCTTCAGTTGTCGTCCACAGATCCCCCCTTTAGTGTTCTCCACAGATCCCCCCTTTAGTGTTGTCCACAGATCCCCCCCTTTAGTGTCGTCCACAGATCCCCCCTTTAGTGTCGTCCACAGATCCCCCCTTTAGTGTCGTCCACAGATCCCCCTTTAGTGTCGTCCACAGATCCCCTCTTCAGTGTCCTCCACAGATCCCCCTTCAGTGTCCTCCACAGATCCCCCCCCTTCAGTGTCCTCCACAGATCCCCCCTTCAGTGTCCTCCACAGATCCCCCCTTCAGTGTCCTCCACAGATCCCCCCTTCAGTGTCCTCCACAGATCCCCCCTTCAGTGTCCTCCACAGATCCCCCCTTCAGTGTCCTCCACAGATCCCTCCTTCAGTGTCCTCCACAGATCCCCCCCCAGTGTCCTCCACAGATCCCCCCTTCACTGGCCTACCTCATCTTCTGCTCGTGCAGCAGTGCGCCTCGGGCCCGCCTACTCCAGTCCTGACCTGACTACTCCTCTGCTTCCTTGGCTTCCCCCCCAGCCAGGCCCGAGCCGCGGACCGCCCAAGCCCCACCCACTACAGCCGCGGCCCGCCCAAGCCCCGCCCACCTGGCTGTTCGGCTGTGGAAAAAAAATAAAAATAAAATGAATGCTGTCCGGGGCGGGCCCCCAGTGGCGTAGGGCCCCATAGCCACTGCTATGGTTGCTATGGCTATCCCTACGCCACTGGTAATGGCATCTGTTTTTTCATTATTAAAATTATTACAGAATGCTGAAAGGCCTTCCATGGCAGTTTTTATGAATTGAGAAGCTCTAGCTAAGTCCATGTTTTCAGACTGTAGAATTTTGGACAAGGAGTTTACACTGCTTAAAATCTTCGATAGCAGAACAATTTAAAAAATGAACTGAAATGACTCAAATTTTTTCTTAAATGCCATAGCCTCCTCTCTTTCACTTTTTTTAGATGACAGAAGAACAATTTTTGACAAAGCCCTCAAAATATCCGGGTAGCGGAAACGCAGGGCCAACAGTGAGTCATAGCTAGAAGACCACCGCGTGGAGCACAGTTTTTTCAGTGTGACAGGATTCACTAGTAAATGATGATAGAATGCCCTATCGCTTTCCACTGTCTCCAGAAAACGAATAAAGGCTTTGTAATGTGGTCATTAAACTGGATATTTCAGTGATGTCTGAAACAGCATCCTGAAGAACCAGATTTAGGTTATGGGCCGCACAGTGCACATAAAGTGCATTTTCCAGTTTCTTTATAATTCGGGCCTGCACACCAGAATATACGCCACTCATGGTGGCAGCTCCGTCGTAACCCTGACCTCGACATTTGTCTAAAGGAAGTCCCCTCTTTTCAAGGCTTGCCAATACTTTGATCTGTAATGGGATGAAAACCCATAGAAGACTTATGTATATTAATTCTTGTTACCCTCATACTTGAATCTCTGTCCACAGTAATATATCGGACAATCAGGCTCATTTGATCCGTTTGTGAAATATTCTGGTGTATCGATGATCAATGAGTAAAAATTTGCTTGTTGGACTTCTAACAGGATATCATTGAGCACATGACTGGACAAAATATCAATAAGCTCATTTTGAATTGTAGGGCTTAAATATTTTACTTTTTCATGAGGTTGCTGCAACAGCTGCTTATGTACAGGATCATATTCTGTTAAGAGCTCAATTATCGCCAGCAAGTTACCGCTATTTCTTTCTTTTTTCCTGTGGCTTCGAAAAGCCATGTTGCTCATTGCCATTGTCAATGTAACATTGACTATTCTTTTTAAACTTCCCTCCAGAAGTTTTTTTCGTTTATTTGTTTTTCTTGTTCCTCATCTATAGTGCCCTGCCTCCTCCACTGGTCATAAACCACACTGGCATTTAAGTGAGCCTGTGCGTTTTCGTGGGATGGAATTTTAGTTGATAGGCCTTTCCATTTTTGGATGCCTTTGGCCCAAGCAGGTTCAAAGCATAGTTTTTTCGATCCCCAAAAAGCCAACAAGATTCACAAAAGACCAAATGTATGCGATATCGGATCCTGCACTGCCATCTGACTTCCTACGCTAGAAAGGCTTTCTGAGCTAGCTCCCTCAGCATCTTTAGAGCTTTCACCAGCATTGGGAGAAGCAAAAAAGCTGGTAATTTTGGGAAGTTTATGTGATTTCTGGCTTTCTTCCCTCTTCCCCACTTTGATGGGTATAGGAAGACATGTTACTCACACTAGAAAAACAGCGCAAAGAAAAACCCTTAATTTTTAAACAATATGAAAAGCCATATTAAACGCTGGTTTATTTCTGAAAAGTTCCTAAAGTATGCATCAACTTAATTAGGCTACTTTCACACTGGCATTTTGGTTTCCGTTTGTAAGATTCGTTCAGGGCTCTCAGTTTTGCCCTAATGCATTCTGAATGGGAAAGGATCCGCCCAGAATGCATCAGTTTGCCTCCGATCAGTCTCCATTCTGCTCTGATGGCGGACGCATGACGAAACTGAGCCCAAAAAATCCGTCCTGACACACAATGTAACTCAATGGGGACGGATCAGTTTTCTCTGACACAATCTGGCAGAATAGAAAACGGATCCGTCTCCCATTGACTTTCAATTGCGTTCAAGACGGATCCGTCTTGGCAATGTTAAAGATAATACAACCGGATCCGTTCTGAACAAATGCAGACGGCTGTATTATCTGAACGGATCCGTCCATGGCGGATCCGCACCAAACGCGAGTGTGAAAGTAGCTTTATAGAGTACTCGCAAAGTAAATAATATTTGCCAAATTTTATGTACAATTTTCTTTTTCTTTCTGAGCAGTAATTTACCTGGATTGTGAAATCTGCCGGAAATTCTTTGTGCGGTTTCCACCTTTTTCAATGTACGGCTGAGATCTGCGAAAATCTGCAACAAAAAACGGCAAGTAACATGTGGATTTAGTGCAAAAAACACAGAAATCCGGACGGAAATTCATGTGGATTTTCTGTTGGTAAGGCCTCATTCACACAATTGTATTTTCGGTCCGCACCTAATCTGCGGAACCATTCATATCAACCAGCATGTGCCGCAAAAAAAGTTGAAACAAGTTGTATTTTTGTTAGTTTTGCGGACAAGGATAGGACATTTCTTCAGGACTAAAAAAAATGGCGGATGCACGAGGCCGGGGTCCGTGTTCCATGGATATCTCCAAGCACCATTCAGAGGAATGGAACTGATTTACAGTAGCAGGAAAATCTGCCGCATGTGAAGGCGTCCGAACATTACTACTAAGATATGCATCATGCATGTTATCTGATCTGCAGGACCAGCAATAAGATTGCGGGTGAGGGGCACTTCTGGCCATGGGCCCTTCAGTACAGGCCTAATACTTTGGATTTATGCTGAAAAGACAATATCATCCAAATATCCGTGTATAATACTATGACATATAATAGCATCATATACTATATAACCTCCTGATGTCACAGATATCCCCTCTTCCCCAGATCTAATGGTCCAGACCTCCAGTGTCCTGTTCCCCCCTATATAATGGTCCAGACCTCCAGGGTCCTGCTCCCCCCTTGGGCCCTTCTCCTTAAATATAATGGTCCAAACCTCCAGTCAGGGTCCTGCTCCCCCCTCCCTCCTCCCCAGTCCCACTCCCACTCCCAGATACAGTCCTGATCAAAAGTTTAAGACCACTTGAAAAATGGCAAAAAATCATAATTAGCATGGGTGGATCTTAACAAGGTTCCAAGTAGAGCTTCAACATGCAACAAGAAGAAATGAGAGTGAGCGAAAACATTTTTTGAGCATTCAATTAACGATTAAACTGAAACAGGCTGTTTTTCAGCTGATCCAAATTTTAGGACCACGTGCCTTTAAAAGGCCAAATCTGTGCAAAGATGTGGATTCATTGTCATTTTCTGTCAGGTAGTCACACGTTGTGATGGCAAAGGCAAAAAACTCTCCCTTTTTGAATGTGGTCGGGTTGTTGAACTGCATAAGCAGGGTCTCTCACAGCGCGCCATCGCTGCTGAGGTGGGACGCAAATAAGACAGTCATTTGGAATTTCTTAAATGATCCTGAGGGTTATGGAACAAAAAAGTCAAGTGGAAGACCCCATAAAATTTCATCAGCACTGAGCCGGAAGATCCAATTGGCTGTCCGTCAAGACACTGGACGAGCCTCGACCCAAATTAAGGCCCTTACTGTTGCTGACTGCAGCCCCATAACCATCAGACAGCATCTGAGACTGAAGGGCTTCAAAAACAAAAAAACCTCTTCAAAGACCTCGTCTCCTTGAATGCCACAGAACTGCTCATTTGGACTTTGCATGAAAGCACCAGACATGGGATATTCAAAGGTGGAAGAAAGTTTTATTCTCTGATGAGAAAAAATTTAACCTTGATGGTCCTGATGGTTTCCAACGTTACTGGCATGACAAGTAGATCCCACCTGAGATATTTTCTACGCGCCACAGTGGAGGGGGCGCCATAATGGTCTGGGGTGTTTTTTCCTTTAGTGGAACAATGCAGCTTCAGGAAGTGCAGGGGCATCAAACATCCGCTGGCTATGTCCAGATGTTGCAGAGAGCATTCCTTATGATTGAGGGCCCTCGTCTGTGTGGTAACGACTGGGTTTTTCAACAGGACAACGCCACAGTACACAATGCCCGCAGGACAAGGGACTTTTTCAAGGAGAATAACATCACTCTTTTGCCCCATCCTGCGTGTTCCCCTGATCTAAATCCAATTGAGAACCTTTGGGGATGGATGGCAAGCGAAGTTTACAAAAATGAACAACAGTTCCAGACAGTAGATGGCCTTCGTGTGGCCGTCTTCACCACTTGGAGAAATGTTCCCACTCACCTCATGGAAACGCTTGCATCCAGCATGCCGAAATGAATTTTTGAAGTGATAAACAATAACGGCGGAGCTACTCATTACTGAGTTCATGTTTGGAAGTTAGATTTCTGTTTTGGGGGGGTTAAGTTTTTTTTGGGAGGTGTGGTCCTAAACTTTTGATCAGCTGAAAAACAGCCTGTTTCAGTTTATTTATTGTTTTCATTAAATTGAATGCTCAAAAAATGTTTTGTCTCACTCCCATGTTGAAGCTCTAATTGGAACCTTGTTAAGATCCAGCCATGCTAATTATGATTTTTTGCCATTTTTCAAGTCGTCTTAAACCTTTGATCAGGACTGTATAATGGTCCAGGTCGGACTCCAGAGAGCCTGTTTAATAACCCACTGCACTGGATTGTATTTTTAAATTAAAATATGGTCCACAAATTATCCTTTAAGGGTGGCAATGCCTTCTTCTCGGCCTTCTGACCTGTAAAATGGTGGCAGCCATTTTGAGAGATTCATCTGAATCGAATTGTTGGAATCTCAATTTTTGGGAAATTAGAGACAAAAAAGATTAGTTTAAAATTCATTAGCTTATTTCTAGGCCCTACCACCATTCTGGTACGTGACTGGAACATTATGCAAGAGCCCATATTATTATTAAATAGTAAAAACTAACTATATCAGTGGGCAGAGCGGCGCCCAGGGGTCCCCCTGCACTTACTAGTATGTCTGGGCACCGCTCCGTTCGCCCGGTATAGGCTCCAGTGTCTGCAGCTCCTTCTTTTGTACTGGGCAGAGTTTTTGTATTAGGGTTGTCCCTTGCTGCAGCGCTGGCCAATCGTAGCGCACAGCTCATAAATTTGTGAATTTCACCCAAAAATGTAACTGACAAATTAGTTAAATTTGTTTAACTTTCTACTAGGTATAGCAGTGGTGTATCACACCCAAAAATTGGTTAATTTCACCCGAATATATAACAAATTTATGCAATTTTTTACCTGTCTACTAGGTATAGCAGTGGTATATCACACCCCAAAATTTGTGCGTTTCACCCGAAAATGTAACAGACAAATTAGTGAAATGACATAAAATAAAATATGTACAAATAGAAAAAAATAAACTTGATTTATGAGGTGGAGGTCCATATGGAGTAGGAGTTTGAGGAGGCGGTGGACGTAGCGGTGTAGGTGGAAGCGGCGATGGAGGAGGACGAGTTAGCCAACACTGGTTTTTATTATTTATTATATATATTTTTTATTATTATTTTTTAATTAGGATACACTCCTAAATATATTTGGAAATATCCAAAATACAACAATGAGCAATTGTGCTGTAGTATAACAATGGCTGGTTAAGGCCGGTATACATGTCTATTCTGCACAAGGTACGGACAAGTCCTGTGGGATCCATGCCTGGTTCATTTTAATGAACGTGAGCTTGTCCACATTGGCTGTGGACAGGCGGCTGTGCATGTCTGTGATAACGCCCCCTGCCGTGCTAAACACACATTCAGACAATACACTGGCTGCAGGGCAGGCCAGCACCTCCAAGGCGTAAAGGGCAAGCTCAGGCAAGGTGCCCAATTTGAGACCCAGAAGTTGAAGGGGGCAGACCCGTCATTCAGTACATGTAGGCGTGTGCACGCATTCTGCTCCACCATGTTGCTGAAATGCTGCCTCCTGCTAAGACATTCCATATCAGCTGGTGGTGCTGGTTGTTGTGGCGTGCTGACAAAGCATTTCCACATTTCGGCCATGCTAACCCAGCCTTCTGAGGTGCTGGTGGTGCCCCAGCTGCATTGGCGACCTCTTCCTCTGGCTTCGCCTTGTGCTTCCACTGTGCCCCCGTTGTCAGGTGGGAATGCCACAAGCAGTGCGTCTACCAGCGTGCGCTTGTACTCTCGCATCTTACGATCATGCTCCAGTGACGGAATTAAGGACAGTACGTTGTCCTTGTAATGGGGATCCAGCAGCGTGGCCACCCAGTAATCAGCACAAGTTAGAATGTGGGCAACTCGGTGATCATTGCGGAGACACTGCAGCATGTAAACGCTCATGTGTGCCAGGCTGCCCAGAGGCAACGAAAAGCTGTCCTCTGTGGGAGTTGTATCGTCTGTATCCTCTGTATCCCCCCAGCCACGCACCAGTGATGGCCATGAGCTGGTTTGGGTGCCACCCTGCTGTGAACACGGTTTTTCCGCCTCCACCTCATCATCCTCCAGAACTGTGCCCTGGCTGGACAATTGTGTACCTGGCGTTTGTGGGTGCAGGAACCCACCCTCGGAGCCACTTGTGAATGACTGGCCAGAAACCCTATGAAATGATCCCTTCTCCTCCTCCTCCTGTGCCACATCCTCTTCCATCATCGCCAGCAGCGTTTTTTCAAGGAGGCATAGAAGTGGGATAGTAACGCTGAGAACTGCGTTATCGGCACTGGCCATGTTGGTGGAGTACTCGAAACAGCGCAACAAGGAACACAGGTCTCGCATGGAGGCCCAGTCATTGGTGGTGAAGTGGTGCTGTTCCGCAGAGGGACTTACCCGTGCGTGCTGCAGCTGAAACTCCACTATTGCCTGCTGCTGCTCGCACAGTTCCACCTTGTGGACATTTTGCATATGAGGCGGTGAGCGGGAAGGCTGAAGTTACGTTGCAGCACTGACAGGCAAGCACTTTATGCAGCAACTCTGACATATTGTCACAAGGGTGTCAAGAGCCACGCCTGACTCCGTTGTACCCGGGGTCAGGAGGTCGCAGCGGTTGGCTGCACGCTCTATGTCAGATAGGGAAGTTTCCTTATTGTAGCTTTCTGGGTTTGCTTTACAAACCCTTTTGGCTCACTCAGGGATCCGTAGCTCCTTCTCTCAGCTGTTCCTTGTCCAGCACTCCCAATCCTCCTTATATTCCCCTCTCACACTTCTCTGGTTGCCAGATATAGAGCTTCCTGCCTGGACATCTATTCTGACCCACTGGAGCTGTGTTGCTGCGTTCTTTGAGTGTTGCCTTAGAACGCTACCCTCCGGATCCCTGTTGGACCTTTGTGGACAATTGTTGCCGTCCACCTGGGTGTTTGTGTTTGTCTGTGTTTGTCTGTCCTCTCCCTGGTGTTTCCCTCTTAGTGCAGTGGTGAGGACTAGCGATCCCACCGGCCCATTCATTATCTAGGGCTCATTTCAGGGAAAGCCAGGGTTTAGGCACGTGATCGCCGCACGGGTGAGGAACCCGTCTAGGGACGTCAGGGCAGGCAGGTGCCAGCTGCAAGGTGAGTTAGGGGTCACCACCTTTCCCTCTCCCTTGGGCAGGGCTTTCCCTGTTTTCCTCCCTGTGCGTGTTGCCGGTCATTACACATATCAGGGTAATTTTTAAGGAACCTCTGCACCACCAAATTCAGCACATGCGCCAGGCAAGGGATGTGCGTCAAACCAGCTAGTCCCAGAGCTGCTACGAGATTGCACCCATTATCGCTGGCACCAACCACTCATCGGTCTGTTGTTCAAGGCCCGTCCACAGCTCCTGCGCGGTGTGGGGTTTATCCCCCAAACAGATAAGTTTTAAAACTGCCTGCTGTTGTTTACCCCTGGCTGTGCTGAAGTTGGTGGTGAAGGTGTTACGCTGACCAGATGAAGAGCCGGTAGAGGATGAGGAAGCGGAGTAGGAGGAGGAAGCAACAGGCAACTGAAGCGCCCTGCAATCCTCGGCGGTGGAAGGACATGCACCAAACTGCTATCTGCCTCAGGTCCAGCCACCACTGCATTTACCCAGTGTGCTGTTATGGAGATATAACGTCCCTGACCGTGCTTACTGGTCCACCTATCCGTAGTTAGGTGGACCTTGCCACAGATGGCATTGCGCAGTGCACACCTGATTTTGTCCCCCACTTGGTTGTGCAAGGAAGGGATGGCACGCCTGGAAAAGCAGTGGCGGCTGGGAACTACGTACTGTGGGACAGCCACCGCCATAAGGCTTTTAAAACCCTCTGTCTCCACCAGACTGAATGACAGCATTTCAAAGGACAGTAATTTTGAAATTCTGGCATTCAGGGCCAGGGATCGTGGGTTGGTAGGGGGGTACTTCCTCTTCCGCTCCAGTGTTTGGGAGATGGAGAGCTGAACCCTTCCGTGGGACATTGTGGAGATGCTTAGTGACCCAGCTGGTGGTGTTGCTGGCAGATCCTCTGTTTGTGGGGTGGCAGGTGCCACTGTCACTCCAGAGGTGGATGAAGAGGCCGAGACTGCAGCAGAAGAGGAAGCAGGAGGAGCCAGAGACCTTTCTTGGTTTTTGAGGTGTCTACTCTACTGCAGCTCGTGCTCTGCACTTAGATGCCTGGTCATGCAGGTTGTGCTCAGGTTGAGAACATTTATGCCTCGGCTCTGATTGCACAGCGTGCAAACCACTCGTGTCTTGTTGTCAGCACATTGTCTGAAGAACTGCCACACCAGGGAACTCTTTGGAGCTGGCTTTGGTCCCTTGCTGCGGTGGGCAGTAGCAGGCGTACTTTCTAGGGGACGGCCGCTCCGCTTTTGCCCCCTGCTCCCTCTTCTGCTGTGCTGGTGGCTCTGTGCGACCTCCGCCTCTTCCTCCAAACTACACAGGTCACTCGTAAGACCTTGATTCCATGTGGGGTCGAGGACTTCATCGTCCTCTATATCATCTTCCACCCAGTCTTCACCCCTACCCTCCTTGTCGGTCTGCACAATTTTGAAAGCCACAGCAGTTGCCACCTGTGTTTCATCATCATCCGAGACGTGTTGCGGTGATCCTACTATGTACTCATCTTGAAAAATAAGTGGTTGGGCATCAGTGCACTCAATCTCTCTCACTTCTATGGCAGGGCTAGGTGGATGGCTCTGGGAAAGCCTGCTAGCAGAGTCATCAAAAAGCAGAAGAGACTTCTGCATGACTTGGGGCTCAGACTGCTAGGCTGATTTGCAAGGAGGTGAGGTAAAAGACTGATGGACATCAGCTGCAGGTGCCAACTCTGATCTTTCAGCAGGAGACTGGGTGGGAGACAATGTAAAGGAACTGGAGGCACTGTCAGCAACCCAATCTACTATCACCTGTACTTGTTCTGGCCTCACCATTCGTAGAGCCGCATTAGGCCCGACCAAATACCGCTGAAGGTTCTGTCGCCTACTCACACTTGAGGAAGATGTTTCACTTGTACGTGTAACTGGCACAGATCGACCACGTGCTCTCCCTGCAACAGGAGCTCCACCAACAGCACCACGACCGGCCACTTCCCTTATTTGACGCTCTCTTCATTTTTCTCAAATTTAGGCTCTTTTTAATAACAGAATAGAACAACAGTATCAGACCCTGGAGCCGGTCGGTTGCCCTGACTACCTGGGGAGCAGTGGGAAGACAGTCTGGGACTTGGTGTCACCCTTATTTGGCAAGGGGTACCATCTTTATGTGGACAATTTCTACACAAGTGTGCCCCTCTTCAGGCATTTGTTTTTAGAACAGATTGGCTGCTGTGGCGTTTACATGCTCTCCTCCATTCACTCAGACACGACAATACAAATTGAACGAGCAACCAGTGTCATTGAAAAGCCCCTCTCGGTCCACGACTATAATTTGCTCATGGGAGGGGTGGACTTCAATGACCAGATGTTGGCTCCTTATTTAGTGTCCCGCCGCACCAGATGCTGGTATAAGAAGGTGTCTGTATATTTAATTCAATTGGCTATGTACAATAGTTTTGTTCTCTACAGTAAGGCTGGGAGAACAGGATCCTTCCTCAAATTTCAGGAAGAGATCATCGAGAACCTCCTGCATCCAGAAGGTTCCGTGGCCCCATCCACCAGTGTAGTGAGCCGTCTACACGAGCGACATTTCCCCAATGTCGTTGCTGGTACCTCAACCCAAGGGCCAACAAAGATGTTGTGTCTGTAGCAGGAGTGGAATAAGGCGTGACACCCGCTATTTCTGTCCTGACTGCCCTGACCACCCTGCCCTATGCTTAGGGGAGTGTTTCCGGAAGTACCACACACAGGTACGCTATTAGCATAGGGATTGCATCACACAGGGCAGGCACACAGGGCTCTTAGGGCCCTTTCACACAGAACTGCTGCAAACCTCTCCTTTCACCTGGGACAAAGTGCATAATGTACTTCGCCACATCCCTGGGCGATTTGTGCTTTGCACATTGACCCATGGGGAAGGAGAGGTTTGTCCTATAAAGATAAAAAAAGCAAAACAAAAAAAAAATCACCGGTAAGCAAAAAAGTTAATGTTCTGTTCCAAAAGTTCAATAAAGTTTATAAAAGTTAATGTTCTGTTCAAATGTTCTTATAAAGTTCATGATAATAAATTTATTGCGTTGCGGCCTATTTTTTTCTTTTTTGTTTTGTTTTTTATACCTTCTAGGTGGACCAACCGATGAACCAGCTGCAGCACTGATGTGCATTCTGACAGAAGCTTTGCGCTGCTGTCAGATTACACAAAAGTCAGTGTATGCGGCGCTGCAAGACGAGATTTCTCCTCTGCAATAAAAAAGATACGTTTGCCGAGGCTTATAAGCTGAGGGGCGGTGTTCATATGCTTTGGTAAACACTTTGTATATAAAAAAAATCATATAAAAAATCCCGGCAATGATTTATTCATCCACATCGATTGATGTGAATGGAGAAATCGGGTATGCCCGGGCATACGGGCTGAGTGGGTTTGGATGTTGGGCAGAGCTCCTATGTCCTGGCAGACGCCTTTCCCCTCCTTTTTTTTTTTTTGGCAGAGATTTTTTCATCTGCATTGATCGATGCGAATGAAGAAATCTGTGCCATTCATTTTTTCTTTCAGCCCAGAGGCTGAACGGAAAAAAAATATCTCATTACCTGTATGATCAATATAAGGAGAAAAGCAGAAACTCCTAATGCTGGCCATACATGTGATGATTGCGGAGACCCTCAAATGCCAGGGAAGTACAAACACCCCACAAATGACCCTATTTTGGAAAGAAGACACCCTAAGGTATTCACTGATGGGCATAGTGAGTTCATAAAAGTTTTTATTTTTTGTCCCAAGTTAGTGGGAAAAGATTTTTTGTTTTTCTTACAAACGCTCATATTCCACTAACTTGTGACAAAAAATAAAAACTTCCTTTCAACTCACTATGCCCATCATGAAATACCTTAGGGTGTCTTCTTTCCAAAATGGGGTCACATGTGGGGTATTTATACTGCCCTGGCATTTTAGGGGCCCTAAAGCGTGAGGAAGTCTGGAATCCAAATGTCTAAAAATGCCCTCCTAAAAGGAATTTGGGCCCCTTTGCGCACCTAGGCTGCAAAAAAGTGTCACATGTGGTATTGCCGTACTCAGGAGAAGTTGGGCAATGTGTTTTGGGGTGTCTTTTTACATATACCCATGCTGGGTGAGAAAAATAGCTCTCTAAAATGACAACTTTGTATTAAAAAATGGGAAAAGTTGACTTTTGGAGAGATATTTCTCTCACCCAGCATCGGTATATGTAAAAATACACCCCAAAAAACATTGCCCTACTTCTTCTGAGTACGGTGTTACCACATGTGTGACACTTTTTTGCAGCCTAGGTGGGCAAAGGGGCCCAAATTCTAAAGAGCACCTTTAGGATTTCACAGGGCATTTTTTACACACTTCTCACGCATTAGGGCCCCTAAAATGCCAGGGTAGTATAAATACCCCACAAGTGACCCCATTTTGGAAAGAAGACACCCCAAGGTATTTCGTGATGGGCATAGTGAGTTCATGGAAGTTTTTATTTTTTGTCACAAGTTAGTGGAATATGAGACTTTGTAAGAAAAAATAGAAAATAAAAAAAATAAATCATCATTTTCCGCTAACTTGTGACAAAAAATAAAAACTTCTATGAACTCACTATGCCCATCAGCGAATACCTTGGGGTGTCTACTTTCCGAAATGGGGTCATTTGTGGGGTGTTTCTACTGTCTGGGCATTGTAGAACATCAGGAAACATGACAGGTGCTCAGAAAGTCAGAGCTGCTTCAAAATACGGAAATTAACATTTTTGTACCATAGTTTGTAAACGCTATAACTTTTGCACAAACCAATAAATATACACTTATTGCATTTTCATTATCAAAGACATGTAGAACAATAAATTTAGAGAAAATTTATATAGAAATGTAGTTTTATTTGAAAAATTTTACAACTGAAAGTGAAAAATGTTATTTTTTAGCAAAAAAATAAAATCGGTAAATTTCGATTAATAACAAAAAAGTAAAAATGTCAGCAGCAATGAAATACCACCAAATGAAAGCTCTATTAGTGAGAAGAAAAGGAGGTAAAAATTCATTTGGGTGGTAAGTTGTATGAACGAGCAATAAACTGTGAAAGTAGTGTAGCCAGAATTGTAAAAAGTGTTGTAAAAACCTAAATGGTCATTAGGGGGTTTAAGCTAGGGGAGCTGAGGTGGTTAAGAAGTGTAAAAGTAGGGGTTCTGTTGAAACCAAACCACGGTCAGGCTAACCAACAAAAATTTCAGCCATGTCAGAAAAATAGTTCGGGGTGCAAGTAAAAACCACAAATAACTTCAGGTGAAATACAGGAGTCTCTGAAATGTGGTCTGGCTCTTTTAAGATGCACAATAAGGAGGCACTTGAAGAAAGATGGGCTGCATGGTCAAGTTGCCAGAACTACACAAATGCCACTAAGTATCCTGCTTACAATATGCCATAACAAACAGATAGGAGCTCATAATACCAAAAAATATATATACTTTATTAAGACATGATTAAAAATAACATGAATTGAGGTAATGAATGAATAGATACGATGCCATAAACATGATGAAATGGGGGCGGAGGACAAAAAAAGAACGCCACCCTGGGAAGAAAAAACACACGGATCAAAAGAGCATGGTACATAGTATGTGTATGACATGGGAATCAAATACTGAGTGAATAATCAAACCCATGTACAAAATGCTGAAGCAATAAGGTACCAGGTGAGGTGCCTGTCAGCGCATGTCCCCTCAGTAGATAAAAGACGGGTATGCAGACAGAAAATTTAAGATGAAAGTATACTGCAGACCAAAAATCTATATAGGATGAATAAATGGAGGAGAACAGCAGGAGACAGGGGCTCACCAAAACAAGAACCGTGTGCAGGAAAGACCCAGGGTGAATCAGGTATAAGAAGATTCCCACAGCCAATGAGGGGATCGGAACTCACTTGTCCCCAGGTGTGTATGGGTAGGGGCGCGCGAAAATCCAAAGCGGAGTCGAGTCCATCCACCCCACGGCCGGCGTCCCGTCGGCACGCCCACACCACGTGAAGGAGTCACATGATCGGGCGGCTCTTGCTTTTTTTCAGGTGCTGAATACCAATTCTAAAAACATTAAACTGACCTACAGCTATAGTAGACAGAGAGTAAATTTTTTGGACGTCTCAGTGTTTAGAGATGCTGGCGGCCGCCTCAGGACGGATGTATTCCGAAAAGAGACGGCCGTCAATGCGTACTTGCATGCAACATCCTTGCACCCTAAAAGTACGATCTCTGCCATTCCTGTCGGTTAGTTTTTACGTATTCGGCGGATCTGTTCTGATAATGCAACATTTCAAAAACAGGCCAGTAAGCTGAAGGATCGGTTTCTCAAAAGAGGCTATAGCCACCGATCCATTAAAAAGGCATATTGGCGAGCAAAAACTCAGGATCAGTCTCACCTGTTGCAAATCAAAAGAGATAAGACACCGGATGACAAGATCAGATTTGTTAGTACTTATCACTCACAGTGGAACAAAATGAGGGAGGTCTTGGCATCACATTGGTCTATCCTACTATCAGATCCTGTGTTGGAAAAGATTCTATCAGCTCAACCCCTTGTCACGGCACGTAGAGCTAATACCCTACGAGATAGCCTAGTTCGAGGGTATCTACAACCAACAATATCTCAATTGAATGCCGGACAAGGAAGTCCAAAAATTGGATTCAGACCATGCGGCAGATGTTCCGCATGTCCTAATATGGAGCGTTCTTTTGATTTCACAGATTCGTCTGGAGCTAGATCATTCAAAATCCATCAATCCCTCACGTGCTCCAGCACACGGGTGGAATATTATGCTGTATGCCCATGCCCTAAGATCTATGTGGGACTCACTACCCGTGAATTAAGGGTCCGTGTGCAGGAGCACGTGAGGGATATCCTCGAGGCACAGGAGATAAAGGAGACCGAGGCCCTCAAACCGATCCCTAGACATTTTAGGGAATTCCACTCTTGCAATCCAAGATGTCTTAAAGTTAGAGGTATCGATTGCATTCAGGTTGATCTACGTGCTGGCAATACATCCAAGCGGCTCGCTCAAAAGGAGAGCCGCTGGATTTGGACCCTTGGGACCTTACGCCCCATGGGTCTAAATGAGAATTTGGGCTTCTCTGCCTTTTTGTAGCTGTTGGGACCACGACTGTGGACTGTTTTTATAATTATTATTCTTATATTTTCATCTTTCCCCAGCCTCTATTTGTGGGAATTGAGCTACTGATTTCTTGATTCATCATGAACGGACTCTTTTTGGCATATTTCGACCTATTAAGATGCGGCGGGGATTCATGTATTTGTACTTCACTTTTTTTCATTAGACTCTATGCAAACCACGCAAACCTCTCTCCTCTGCCTTGGTGCCTGGGCCTAAATATCTGACAATGGAGTTCCACCTGGTGGGCACGTCGCATATGAGGCGGTGAGCGGGAAGGCCGAAGTTACGCTGTAGCGCAGACAGACGAGCAGCGGCAGGATGTGAACGCCGGAAGCGCGAACAGACGGCCCGCACTTTATGCAGCAGCTCTGACATGTCGAGGTAGTTGCGAATGAACTTCTGCACCACCAAATTCAGCACATGCGCCAGGCAAAGGATGTGCGTCAAACCGGCTAGTCCCAGAGCTGCAACGAGATTTCGCCCATTATCGCACACCACCAGGCCGGGCTTGAGGCTCACCGGCAGCAACCACTCGTTGGTCTGTTGTTCTATACCCCGCCACAACTCCTGTGCGGTGTGGGGCCTGTCCCCCAAACATATGAGTTTCAGAATGGCCTGCTGACGTTTACCCCGGGCTGTGCTGAAGTTGGTAGTGAAGGTGTGTGGCTGACTGGATGAGCAGGTGGAAGAAGAGGAGGAGGAAGCCGAGTAGGAGGAGGAGGCAACAGGAGGCATAGAATGTTGCCCTGCGATCCTTGGCAGTGGAAGAACGTGCGCCAAACAGCTCTCCGCCTGGGGCCCAGCCGCCACTACATTTACCCAGTGTGCAGTTAGGGAGATATAGCATCCCTGGCCATGCTTAGTGGTCCACGTACAGTACAGACCAAAAGTTTGAACACACCTTCTCATTCAAAGAGTTTTCTATATTTTCATGACTATGAAAATTGTAGATTCACACTGAAGGCATCAAAACTATGAATTAACACATGTGGAATTATATACTTATCAAAAAAGTATGAAACAACTGAAAATATGTCATATTCTAGGTTCTTCAAAGTAGCCATCTTTTGCTTTGATTACTGCTTTGCACACTCTTGGCATTCTCTTGATGAGCTTCAAGAGGTAGTCACCTGAAATGGTCTTCCAACAGTCTTGAAGGAGTTCCCAGAGATGCTTAGCACTTGTTGGCCCTTTTGCCTTCACTCTGCGGTCCAGCTTACCCGAAACCATCTGGATTGGGTTCAGGTCCGGTGACTGTGGAGGCCAGGTCATCTGGCGCAGCACCCCATCACTCTCTTTCATGGTCAAATAGCCCTTACACAGCCTGGAGGTGTGTTTGGGGTCATTGTCCTGTTGAAAAATAAATGATGGTCAACTAAACGCAACCCGGATGGAATAGCATGCCGCTGCAAGATGCTGTGGTAGCCATGCTGGTTCAGTATGCCTTCAATTTTGAATAAATCCCCAACAGTGTCACCAGCAAAGCACCCCCACACCATCACACCTCCTCCTCCATGCTTCACGGTGGGAACCAGGCATGTAGAGCCCATCCGTTCACTTTTTCTGCGTCGCACAAAGACACGGTGGTTGGAACCAAAGATCTCAAATTTGGACTCACCAGACCAAAGCACAGATTTCCACTGGTCTACTGTCCATTCCTTGTGTTCTTTAGCCCAAACAAGTCTCTTCTGCTTGTTGCCTGTCCTTAGCAGTGGTTTCCTAGCAGATATTCTACCATGAAGGCCTGATTCACACAGACTCCTCTTAACAGTTGTTCTAGAGATGTGTCTGCTGCTAGAACTCTGTGTGGCATTGACCTGGTCTCTAATCTGAGCTGCTGTTAACCTGCGATTTCTGAGGCTGGTGACTCGGATGAACTTATCCTCCGCAGCAGAGGTGACTCTTGGTCTTCCTTTCCTGGGGCGGTCCGCATGTGAGCCAGTTTCTTTGTAGTGCTTGATGGTTATTGTGACTGCACTTGGGGACACTTTCAAAGTTTTCCCAATTTTTCCGACTGACTGACCTTCATTTCTTAAAGTAATGATGGCCACTTGTTTTTCTTTACTTAGCTGCTTTTTCTTGTCATAATACCAATTCTAACAGTCTATTCAGTAGGACTATCAGCTGTGTATCGACCTGACTTCTCCACAACGCAACTGATGGTCCCAACCCCATTTATAAGGCAAGAAATCCCACTTATTAAACCTGACAGGGCACACCTGTGAAGTGAAAACCATTTCAGGTGACTACCTCTTGAAGCTCATCAAGAGAATGCCAAGAGTGTGCAAAGCAGTAATCAAAGCAAAAGGTGGCTACTTTGAAGAACCTAGAATATGACATATTTTTAGTTGTTTCATACTTTTTTGTTATGTATATAATTCCACATGTGTTAATTCATAGTTTTGATGCCTTCAGTGTGAATCTACAATTTTTATAGTCATGAAAATAAAGAAAATTCTTTGAATGAGAAGGTGTGTCCAAACATTTGGTCTGTACTGTATCTGTGGTTAGGTGGACCTTGCCACAGATGGCGTTGCGCAGTGCACACTTGATTTTATCGGATACTTGGTTGTGCAGGGAAGGCACGGCTCTCTTGGAGAAGTAGTGCCGGCTGGGAACAACATACTGTGGGACAGCAAGCGACATGAGCTGTTTGAAGCTGTCTGTGTCCACCAGCCTAAATGACAGCATTTCATAGGCCAGTAGTTTAGATATGCTGGCATTTAGGGCCAGGGATTGAGGGTGGCTAGGTGGGAATTTACGCTTTCTCTCAAATGTTTGTGAGATGGAGAGCTGAATGCTGCCGTGTGACATGGTTGAGATGCTTGGTGACGGAGGTGGTGGTGTTGGTGGTACATCCTCTGTTTGCTGGGCGGCAGGTGCCAACGTTCCTCCAGAGGCGGAGGAAGAGGCCGAGGCGGCAGCAGCAGAAGAGGCCGAGGCGGCAGCAGCAGAAGAGGTAGCAGGGGGAGCCTGAGTGACTTCCTTGTTTTTAAGGTGTTTACTCCACTGCAGTTCATGCTTTGCATGCATGTGCCTGGTCATGCAGGTTGTGCTAAGGTTCAGAACGTTAATGCCTCGCTTCAGGCTCTGATAGCACAGCGTGCAAACCACTCGGGTCTTGTCGTCAGCACATTGTTTGAAGAAGTGCCATGCCAGGGAACTCCTTGAAGCTGCCTTTGGGGTGCTCGGTCCCAGATAGCGGCGGTCTGTAGCAGGCGGAGTCTCTTGGCGGCGGATGTTCTGCTTTTGCCCACTGCTCCCTCTTTTGCTACGCTGTTGGCTCGGTCTCAACACTGCCTCTTCCTCCGAACTGTGAAAGTCAGTGGCAGGACCTTCATTCCATGTGGGGTCTAGGACATCATCGTCCCCTGCATCGTCTTCCACCCAGTCTTGATCCCTGACCTCCTGTTCAGTCTGCACACTGCAGAAAGATGCAGCAGTTGGCACCTGTGTTTCGTCATCATCAGAGACGTGCTGAGGTGGTATTCCCATGTCCTCATCATCAGGAAACATAAGTGGTTGTGTGTTAGTGCATTCTATGTCTTCCACCGCTGGGGAAGGGCTAGGTGGATGCCCTTGGGAAACCCTGCCAGCGGAGTCTTCAAACAGCATAAGAGACTGCTGCATAACTTGAGGCTCAGACAGTTTCCCTGGTATGCATGGGGGTGATGTGACAGACTGATGGGCTTGGTTTTCAGGCGCCATCTGTGCGCTTTCTGCAGAAGACTGGGTGGGAGATAATGTGAATGTGCTGGATCCACTGTCGGCCACCCAATTGACTAATGCCTGTACCTGCTCAGGCCTTACCATCCTTAGAACGGCATTGGGCCCCACCAAATATCGCTGTAAATTATGGCAGCTACTGGGACCTGAGGTAGTTGGTACACTAGGACGTGTGGCTGTGGCAGAACGGCCACGTCCTATCCCAGCACCAGAGGGTCCACTAACACCACCACGACCATGTCCGCGTCCCTTACTAGATGTTTTCCTCATTGTTTCCGTTCACCACAATAAGAAAAATATTATTTGGCCCAATGTATTGAATTCAAATTCAGGCCTTTTTTTACAGACACCTAACACTATCTGGCTATCTATTTAGGTACCGTATTACACTAATAAAGGCACAGCAGTAACGACAGATTTAGCTGAATATAAATTTGAGGCCTAGTATTTAGGCGCTGGATGACAGGTATATACGTTTACGGACAGAATTAGACTTGGAAATGCACGGTAGCGTGTGAAGTTATTGTGGATGACCCTATCAGCACCTTGAATCTAATATACCCTTTTATGGATAGATTTAAAGTAGGCCTGATACAGCAGAAACCACTAATTTAGGAAATTGCTAAGTTAGGAATTGTACTGTTGATGGTTAAATGTACTTGGTGACAGCTTGCCCCGATGTAGGATATAGCCAAAAAATAACCACACTATTGATGTTTAAATGCACTTGGTGACAGCTTGCCCCTGATGTAGGATATAGCCAAAAAATAACCACACTATTGATGGTTAAATGCACTTGGTGACAGCTTGCCCCTGATGTAGGATATAGCCAAAAAATAGCCACACTATTGATGGTTAAATGTACTTGGTGGCAGCTTGTGCTGGCGCACCACAAGACGCAAAATGGCCGCCGATCACCCCAGAAAAAAGTGACTGAAAAAGGCTCTGGGCAGCTTAAAAACAGTGAGCAATTGAATAGCAGCATTTCAATGATCCACAGCTGTAGATCGATCACTGACTTAAGTGTTTTGGAGGAGTTAATCACTGCCTAATCTCGCCCTAACAGTCGCAGCTGCAACCTCTCCCTACACTATTCAGAGCAGATTGGATTGCTGCCCTGGCCAATTACAGCCATGCCAATAGTAGGCATGGCTGTGATGGCCTCTTGGGGCAAGTAGTATGACGCTTGTTGATTGGCTGCTTTGCAGCCTTTTAAAAAGCGCCAAGAAAGCGACGAACACCGAACCCGAACCCGGACTTTTACGAAAATGTTCGGGTTCGGGTCCGTATCACGGATACCCCAAAATTCGGTACGAACCCGAACTATACAGTTCGGGTTCGCTCATCCCTAGTTATAACCAATTATGTATTCTCTCCAAAGGAATCTGTATTTCCCTCTTTTGATTATTCTTTTCTGCATTCTTGCATCATTATTCACCTTTCATTCACCTTTCCTCACCCATCTACTCACATCTTGAGTGGTATATCCAGATCTACCTTATTTTTCTTTTTTTTACTCATTTTCCTCATTTATTGTAATGCCTTGCACGATTTTTTCTTGGCCTTTTTTGTATTGATATTCACTACCTTCATGAATTTGTACTTATATATATTTATTCATATTTATATATCTTTTTCTATATGTCTACTCACATTATATTTCAATCATGTTCCTAACCATTATTATGGTCTTAATCACAATTATTAATTATGATCCACATATCCTTTAATCATGGTTCCTTGGTTTTTATATTAGATTTATTGATATATAATGTACATATGTATATATATCTATGTATTTATTATACCGTATTTTATTTATTATTTTCTATAATGATTTTCTGCATGGTTTGTTTTAATATAATATATGCCGCGTCGCCATATATATATGTGATAATTTAGATTTTACAATCTGTCCTGTTCCTTTCACGTTCTGTACATTGGCTGCCTGACTCTCCTCCCCCTGTGTGATGCGTGCGCGCGTCATCCAGCATCGCCTCCGGCACCTCACGTCCGTGCCTCCTTACGTCGGAGCCGCCCGATCATGTGACTCCTTGTGGGCGTGCCGACGGGACGCCGGCCGTGGGGTGGATGGACTCGACTCCGCTTTGGATTTTCGCGCGCTCCTACCCATACACACCTGGGGACAAGTGAGTTCCGATCCCCTCATTGGCTGTGGGAATCTTCTTATACCTGATTCACAGTGTTGGCGCTACCCCCTGACGAAGGCACGCCGAAACGCGCGTTGGGGTAGCGCCACCCTGGGTCTTTCCTGCACACGGTTCTTGTTTTGGTGAGCCCCTGTCTCCTGCTGTTCTCCTCCATTTATTCAATCTATATAGATTTTTGGTCTGCAGTTTACTTTCATCTTTAATTTTCTGTCTGCATACCCGTCTTTTATCTACTGAGGGGACATGCACTGACAGGCACCTCACCTGGTACCTTATTGCTTCAGCATTTTGTACATGGGTTTGATTATTCACTCAGTATTTGATTCCCATGTCATACACATACTATGTACCATGCTCTTTTGATCCGTGTGTTTTTTCTTCCCAGGGTGGCGTTCTTTTTTGTCCTCCGCCCCCATTTCATCATGTTTATGGCATCGTATCTATTCATTCATTACCTCAATTCATGTTATTTTTAATCATGTCTTAATAAAGTATATATATTTTTTGGTATTATGAGCTCCTATCTGTTTGTTTTCGCTATTTAACGCGGAGCTTTTACCGAGTCTCATTTTTGTGTGTCCCTGTTTTTTGGGTTTACATCGGTTTAGACACTGCTCTCCCCTTTCCCTATACAGGGACACACTAGGTCAATTTTTTGTTCTTGTTTACAATATGCCATGTTTGATGTTTTGGGGATGTGTGAGCTACAAAGGCACAGGTGATTTGGTCAGAATTGATGGCAATATTAATGCAGTAATGTATCAACAAATACTGGAGGAAAATTTGCACTCATCATCCCGAAAGCTGCGTATGGGACGTACTTGGACATTGCAACGTGACAATGATCCAAAACACAAGGCCAAGTCGACCTGTCATTGGCTACAGCAAAAAAAAAGTGAAGGTTCTGAAGTGGCCATCTCAGTCCTCAATATCTTTGAACCATTCTGGGGAGACCTCAAATGTGCAGTTCATGCAAGACAGCCCAAGAATTTAGGGGAACTGGAGGCTTTTTGCCAGGAAGAATGAGCAGCTTTACCATCTGAAAAGATAAAGAGCCTCATCCGCAACTACTACAATAGACTTCAAGCTGTCATTGATGTTAAAAGGGGAAATACATGGTATTAAGAACTGGGGTATGTAAACTTTTGATCAGGGTCATTTGGGTAGTTTGTGTTGTGATTATGATTTAAAAAGAGTAATCACCGTTGTTTGACAATAAATGGCTTCAGCCAACCACTAACCATGAGTGACAGAAAAGTTGTTGTGTTATCATTCATATTCTCTGAACAATGGTTAAGAAATCATAAATTCTGCAAGGGTATGTAAACTTATGAGCCCAACTGTAGAATAAGATAGGACAGTATTCACTGTTTAGTAGTTTTGGAACTGAGTGGGGGGGGGGGCATTTATCAGTTCTCATACACCAATCTTGATCTCCTGTGCTCTTGAGTAAGATGTGCCTAATTTATTAAGAGGCAGATGCCTTTTTAATAAATCTGGTGCACCTCTGGCACTCCATGCAGCAGAAATTAAAATCGATGCCAACTAGGGACTGGCGTAGACTTGAGCTATAACTTACCAAATTTTTTGTTTTTATAAGATGCACTTTTTTTCCCTCCAAAGTGAAGGGAAATGGTTACTGCGTCTTATAAAAGGAATGTGACGCACATTAGGTGGCTCAGGAGCTCTCACTAACAGCTCCTAAGCCTGACATTAAACTATTGGGTGAGCTGGTGGCTTCACTGAAGGCTTCTGCCACCAGCCCGTGCTTCCTTAGCAAGACTGTGTGTCCGGTGCGCACACGGGACCGGAGCCCGCAGCTCCAATAAGTATAAACTTCTCCCCCCTGTTCCCTCCTCCAGCTGATGCCGGGGGACCCCCAGGCACTGACCTGAGCTCCAGGATCTCATGTGCACTTCTCGTCCATGTGCTGGATGCCTGTCATACTGTCCCTACCAGCCCTGCTGCTCTCTGCTCATACACCACCCATGTACTGCAGTGTATAAGTGGATTCCTGTGGGTGAGGGGGGGTTATAGTCATATTTAATATAAATACATGCCAATTACAGAACAGTCCCAGGATAGTGTTTATATTTAATCTGACTATAACTTCCCTCATCCTTGAGAATACATCAATGTACAGTACCTACAGTACATCAGTGTATTCTTTAGAATGATGGGTGTTATAATCACATAGGTGTCATCCACAGATCCCTCATAACAGTTCATCATCCACAGATCCCCCATGACAGTGACATCAACAGATCCCCATAATAGTGTCATCCACAGATCCTTCATAAGTGTGTCATCCACAGATCCTCCATAAGTGTGTCATCCACAGATCCCGTCCATAACAGTGTCATCCACAGATCCCTCATAATAGCATAATCCACAGATGCCCCCATAACAGTGTGTCATCCACAGATGCCCCCATAACAGTGTGTCAATCACAGGTCCCCATAACAGTGTCATCCACAGATCCCCTCAATAACAGTGACATTCACAGATCCCATCCATAACAGTGTCATCCACAGATCCCCTATAATAGTGTCATCTACAGATGCCCCCATAACAGTGCATCATCCACAGATCCCCTCCATAACAGTGTCATCCACACATACCCCATAATAGTGTCATCCACATACCACCATTAGTTCAAAACCCACCAAAAGCACACTTTTTGGTTCAAAAATATTTTTTTTTTTTCCTCCTCAAAAACCTAGGTGCGTCTTATCATCAGGTGCGTCTTATAAAGCGGGAAAAAACAGTACTCTAATTTCCAGCATACATTATAGTAAATCCAGCGGGCTACTATGGGCCCTGCCCTCTCCCTCTAAGCACCTCTTTTTCCTCACCATTTTAAAAATATTGGTAGAAAGCTCAAAAAGTCACAAGTTATTGCACGAATATGGCGAGCACCATCACTTGCGACTTTTTAACGCCGCAGTAATGTAAGTAATTTTATAAATTCTCCTTAATGACATTTTAGTTTTAGTTTAGGTATTAAGGAGTAAGTAAGCAATATAGAGCTGTTGGAACCTGTTTAAAATCTATTGTGTTATAAACAGATATGTGTATAAAATACCGTAAGACGCACCTAGGTTTTTGAGGAGGAAAATCAGAAAAAAATATTTTGAACCAAAAGGTGTGCTTTTGGTGGGTTTTGAACTAATTGTGGTCTGTGGATGACACTGTTATGGGGATCTGTGTATGGCGCACTGTTATGGGGGATCTGTGGATGGTGACACTTATGGGGGGATCTGTGGGTGACACGTATGGGGGGATCTGTGGGTGACACTTATGGGGGATCTGTGGGTGGCTCTTATTGGGGTCTCTGGATGGCACTGTTATGGGGATATGTGTATGACATCGTATGCTATGTGTCATCCACAGATCCCCTCCATAAGTGTCCCTGTAGTGAATGACCCTCAATACAGGGGGTGCGGGTTGCATCTGCTTTTATAATGACAGCGGGGCCCGTGCAGTGACTGTATTCTACTACACGGGCCCCGCTCACTGTATATAATCTGTAATAGTTAATTGTTATGTATATACTGTAATCGCATAATCAGCGCCTGTATACTTACAAGCGCTCGGTAGGTAGCAGAGAGGAGGGAGGAGGCAGGCCGGGAGGACGCGCGCTGGCAGCGTGATTCACTACGTCATGCGCCCACGCCGCCTTCTTCATTTATAAAGTGGGCGGCGCAGGCGTGCCTCCTCCCTCCTCTCTGCTACCTACCGAGCGCTTGTAAGTATACAGGCGCTGATTATGCGATTACGGTATATACATAACAATTAACTATTAGAGATATGATTATACAGTGAGCGGGGCCCGTGTAGTAGAATACAGTCACTGCACAGGCCCCGCTGTCATTATAAAAGCAGATGCCGGCCCCCAGCCCCTCCTCCCTCACAGCTGATACACCCGCCGCGCGGCATCGCGGCGGGTGTATCATTGAAAATTCAGCAAAATCATCAGCATTCACCCCATAAGACGCACTGCTATTTTCCCCCCACTTTTGAGGGGGGAAAAGTGCGTCTTATAGGGCGAAAAATACGGTAATTATAAATTAAAATAAATAATAATTTTACTTACCAGTAATAGATTTACTTAGTCCCTTGATATCAGCAGCAGGAGCATGTGCTGAAATTATGGGCCTATGCAATAAAAATCATTTCATTATGGCTTGTTATTGATCGTTAAAGAAGTCCAAATTTGTGATTTTAATTCAGAGATAACTATGTTATTTTTTACACTTAATGTTAGTCTGATTTCCTCTAGTTCGTAACAGTGTTGTTATGACCAATGAGGAGACTAGGAGAGGTTTGGCTGGCTATAAAGGGGAATGATGAAGAGACCGGAATTTTTTTTCTCCTAAATATAATATACGCATATCTATGCTAATTCTATTTTTCTGTCTAAAAGTAATGTTTGTCACTATTAGGTATTGTGCATTTAAGTTATATTTAAAGGGAATCTGTCACCTGGTTTGACCATATTATGCTCTCACCATTGCCATGTTTAATAAAATACCTTATCTCCTGCAGTGGTTTTCTTTCTTATATTAATGCTTTCATTTTGCATTAAAAAAAAGCGATCTTTGTGTTATGCAAATGAACCCTGAAGGTGCCCAGAGGGGCGTTATTCTTCACCCTCTGAGCCCAGTAATGCCCCCCCACAGTGCCTAGCCCGCTCCTGTGCCAGTGCAAACTGCTCATGAGGGCAACAGCCTAAAAAGTGTCACTGGGCATGCGCAGAGCCCAGTGACGTCTTCTTATCGCTGTTGCCCTCAGGAGCGGTCGGATCGCACAGGCGCAGGCAGTAGGCGGTACTGCGTCTGCGCGAGATTTCAGCCAGACTAACTGAAGATTCCAGGTGCCTGGTTTGAATGAATTAACTGACGTAGCAGAGGGGGCACCGCCGTTAAACTAGACTGTGGGACGATACTACATAGCGAGGAGGCGTGTTTGGGCTATAAACTAATGCAGGCTAGGCACTGCAGGGGGGGGGCGTTACTGGGCTCAGAGGGTGAAGAATAACGACCCTCTGGGCACCTTCAGGGTTCATTTGCATAACATAAAGAAAACCATTGCAGGAGATAAGGTATTTTATTAAACATGGCAATGGTGAGAGCTTAATATGGTCAAACCAGGTGACAGATTCCCTTTAATGACTTAGAAAAACAGAGCCTGAGAAGGAGGAGTATGAGATGGGAGGCTTAGAAAGCAGTGGAAGAGACAAGGGGTTAAGGAGGAAAGGAAGTAGAAGGTGGCTGAGCGAAGAGATGATGTTTATAAAGAGATGAAATAGAATAAGAGAGGACAGTATTTAATGTTTATAAGTTTTGGAACTCAGTGGGGGGCATTTATTAACACTGGTATCCCCATAAACCAATCTTAATATCCTGTGTTTTTGAGTAAGATGTGCCAAATTTATTAACCCCTTCAGGACCTATACATTTTTTCCCCTTAAGGACCAGGCCATTTTTAGCAAATCTGACATATGTCACTTTATGTGGTAATAACTTTAAAATGTTTTTACTTATCCAGGCCATTCTAAGATTGTTTTCTCATCACATATTGTACTTCATGATAGTCATAAATATGAGTCAATATATTTCATCTTTATTCATGAAAAAAATCCCAAATTTACCCCAAATTTGGATAAATTAGCAAATTTCCAAATTTCTATGTATCTACTTTTATAATAGATAGTAATACCTCCAAAAATAGTTATTACTTTACATTCCCCATATTTCTACTTCATGTTTTGATCGTTTTGAAAATGACATTTTATTTTATGGGGATATAGAAGGCTTGGAAGTTTAGAAGCAAATCTTAACATTTTTAAGAAAATGTCCAAAACCAAATTTTTTTTAAGGACCAGTTCAGTTATGAAGTCACTTTGTGGGGCTTACATATTAGAAACCACCAATAAATTACCCCATTTTAGAAACTACACCCCTCAAGCTATTCAAAACTGATTTTACAAACTTTGTTAAAGGGAGTCTGTCATCAAAGTTTCACCTTTTTAACCCTTCCCATAGCTTTCTAGCAGCCTTACAGTTAATAAAAACGTTACCTTTATGAGCAATCCTGGACTTCTAAAACCGGCAAAAAACAACTTAGTAGCATATGCAAATGAGGGCTCGCAAGTGCCCAGGGGCAGCGTTACCCTCGTAGCTGCCCAGCTAGCTCAGCCTTATCGTCACTTCCCCCCGCCCATCCTTTCCCTCTGACCGCCCATCTACTTACTTCTTGTTTCGCCGAGATCCCGCGCCTGCGCACTCAGTCCATCGGCTGGCACATGCACACTGGATTGCCCATTCCTTGTACGGCATCACAGTAATTAATGCGCATGCACTGGCTAATGGCACAAAGCCGACGCATGCGCATTAATTACTGTGATGCCGTACAAGGAATGGGCATCGCAGTGCGTATGGGCCAGCCGACGGACTAAGTGCGCAGGCGCGGGATCTCGGCGAAACAAGAAGTAAGTAGATGGGCGGCCAGAGGGAAAGAATGGGTGGGGGGAAGAGACAATAAGGCTGAGCTAGCTAGGCACCTACGAGGGTAACGCCGCCCCTGGGCACTTGCGAGCCCTCATTTGCATATGCTACTAAGTTGTTTTTTGCCGGTTTTAGAAGTCCAGGATTGCTCAAAGAAGGTAAAGTTTTTATTAACTGTAAGGCTGCTCAAAAGCTATGGGAAGGGTTAAAAAGGCGAAACTTTGATGACAGACTCCCTTTAACCTTTTAGGTATCCCACGAGAATTAAAGGTAAATGGGAATGAAATTTCAAAATTTCAATTTTTTTTGCAGATTTAAAATTTTTATCAATTTTTTTTTCTGCAACACATCTAGGGTTAACAGCCAAACAGAACTCAAAATCTATTACCCTGAATCTGGAGTTTACAGAAACACCCCATATGTGCTCAAAAACTGATGTATGGGCGCACAGAAGGCTTCAGAGTGGAAGGAGCACCAGGCTTTTGGAGAGCGGATTTAGCTTGAATGGTAATTGGGAGCTATGTTGCATATGAAGACACCCTGAGGTGGCCCTACAGTGGAAACCCCCAAAAAGTGACCCCATTTTGGAAACTACACCCCTCAACGAATATTTCAAGGTGTGTAGTGAGCACTTTGACCTATCAGGCGTTTCACAGAATTAGGAAACACTTGGCTATGAAAAGTAAAAAATACACATTTTTCCAGAAAAAGTTGCTTTACACCAACATTTTTCACTTTGCACCCCACATTTAGTTCCATATTTCCACCCGAATAAGGCAACACCCCATATGTGGTCTCTAGAGTCAAACAGCAAAATATGGCTTTTGCTGACCTGAATTGGCAGACACTGATTTTAGGTGCCATGTCGCATTTGAAAGATTCCTAAGGTCCCCAGAAATTAAAAACCCTAAGCAGTGACTCCATTTTGGAAAGAGCACCCCCGTACGAACATTTTAAGTGGTAGAAAGGGTACTTTTTTTTAAAGCAAACAGGTGCTCACAGAAGGCAGAAACACTTGTGAAATGATTTAAAAGCACACATTGGGGGGGGGGGGGGAATTACTAGCAGATCCCCCCAAACATTTTCTAAAGGGGTTAAAGGAGAAAATGCACCCCAGTATGTGTTCCTCATTTCTTCCCATTCAGGAAACAACCCATATGTGCTTGTAGCCTGCTGTATGGGCGCACAGTAGGCAAACAGGGATTTTGAATTGTCAGACATGGATTTTAGGTGCCATGTCGCATTAAAGAAAATCCTAAGGTTCCCAGAAATGAAAAACCCTAAGAAGTGACCCAATTTTAGAAAGAGCACCCCCGTACTAACATTTTAAGTGGTAGAAAGGGTACTTTGCAGCAAACAAGGTGTCTCACAGAAGGCAGAAACCTTTGTTAAAAGATTTCTTCACTCTCAAAAAGGGGTTAAAGGAGAATATGCACCCCAGTATGTGTTACCCATTTTCTCCCCATTCAGTAAACACTCCATATGTGCTTGTAGCCTGTTGTATGGACACAGCAGGGCTCTAGAGGCAAAGTGTAAAATATAGTTTTTGCAGGCTTGATTAAACAGACATGGATTTTAGGTGCCATATCTCATTAACCCCTTAAGGACTCAGCCCTATTTTACCTTAAGGACTTGGCAATTTTTTGCAAATCTGACCAGTGTCACTTTATGTGGTGATAACTTTAAAACATTTTTACTTATCCAGGCCATTTTTTTTTTGTCACATATTGTACTTTATAACACTGGTAAAATGGAGTAAAAAAATTTCATTTTTATTTATAATAAAATTCCAAATTTACCAAAATATGCAAATTTCCAAGTTTCAATTTCTCTACTTCTATAATACATAGTAATACCTCCAAAAATAGCTATTAGTTTACATTCCCCATATGTCTACTTTATGTTTGGATCATTTTAGAAATGCCATTTTATTTTGGGGGGGCGTTACAAGGCTTAGAAGTTTAGATGCAAATCTTGAAAATTTTCAAAAACCCACCTTTTAGGGAACAGTTCAGGTCTGAAGTCACTTTGTGAGGCTTACATAATAGAAACCACCAAAAAGTGACCCCATTCTAGAAACTACACCCCTCAAGGTATGCAAAACTGATTAACATTATTAACCCTTTAGGTGTTCCCCAAGAGTTGATGGCAAATGGAGATGAAATTTCAGAATTTAAATTTTTTGCCAAATTTTCCATTTCAATCCATTTTTTCCACTAACAAAGCAAGGGTTAACAGCCAAACAAAACTCTATATTTATTGCCCTGACTCTGCGGTTTACAGAAACACCTGATATGTGGTCGTACACCACTCTACGGCCCCACGTCAGGGCGTAGAGGGAAAGGAATGCTGTGTGGTTTATTTACACCATGTCCCATTTGAAGCCCCCCTGATTCACCCCTAGAGTAGAAACTCCAAACACGAGACCCCATTTTGGAAACTACGGGATAAGGTGGCAGTTTTTTGGTACTATTTTAGGGTACATATGATTTTTGGTTGCTCTATATTACACTTTTTGTGAAGCAAAGTAACAAAAAATAGAAATTCTGAAATTTCATCTCCATTTGCCATTGACTCTTGTGGAACAATTAAAGGGTTAACAAAGTTTGTAAAATCAGTTTTGAATACCTTGAGGGGTGTAGTTTCTTAAATGGGGTCACTTTTTGGAGTTTCTACTCTAGGGGTGCATCAGGGGGGCTTCAAATGGGACATGGTGTAAAAAAACAAGTCCAGCAAAAACTGCCTTCCAGAATCCATATGGCATTCCTTTCCTTCTGCGCCCTGCTGTGTGCCCGTATAGAGGTTTACGACCACATATGGGGTGTTTCTGTAAACTAAAGAATCAGGGCAATAAATATTGAGTTTTGTTTGGCTGTTAACCCTTGATTTGTTACGGGAAAATTGATTAAAATGGAAAATTAGCCAAAAAATACCTGTTTTCGCACCGTTTTTATTTTTTATTATTTACAACGTTCATCTGACAGATTAGATCATGTAATATTTTTATAGAGCAGGTTGTTACGGACGCAGGGATACCTAATATGTTTACTTTTTTAAATTTAAGTTTTACACAATAATAACATTTTTGAAACAAAAAAAATCATTTTAGTGTCTCCATAGTCTGAGAGCCATCGTTTTTTTTATTTTTTGGGCAATTGTCTTAGTTAGGGTCTCATTTTTTGCAGGATGAGATGACTGTTTTAATGGTATGATTTTGGGGTACATACGACTTTTTAATCACTTTTATTACCTTTTTTTGGAAGTAAGGTGACAAAATTATGGCTTTTTTACACCATTTTTATTTTTTATTTTTACGTTGTTCACTTGAGGGGTTAGGATCATGTGATATTTTTATAGAGCAGGTTCTTACGGACACAGCAATATCTAATATGTGTACCTTTTTTTTATTTGTTAAGGTTTTACACAATAATATTTTTTAAACCCAAAAAACTTGTTTTAGGCTACATTCACACGTCAGTATTTTTCTATATCCCGAATTTCGGTCCGTTTTTTGTGGATCCGTTGTTCCTGAAAATGTTTCCGTATGTCATCCGCATGTCATCCTTTTTTGCAGATCCGCAAAAAACTGAAACATGTATACATTTCAATAAGCAAATAAAGTTGTTTGGATTTCTTTGGAAAAAAAATTGAAAAAAAAAAGTTTTATGTTTGCAGGATTTAATTTCCAGTAACGGAATCCGCATAAAACGGATGACATACGTAATGACATACGAATGTCTTCTGTTTTTTGCGGATCCATTGACTTTGTATTGTACCAGGATCCGATTTTTGCGGAAAAGAATAGGACATGTTTTATATTTTTTTGGACATGCGGAACGGAACAACGGAAACGCACAGCACACATTGTGTTGTCCGATTTTTTTCGGGACCCATTGAAAATGAATGGGTCCAGATCTGGTCCAGATCTGTTCCGCAAAAAACGGAACAGATCAGGAAAGAAAAAACGGACGTGTGAATGGACCCTTAGTCTGAGAGCCATAGTTTTTTTATTTTTTGGGCCATTGTCTCATATAGGGGCTATTTTTTTGCGGGATGAGACAACGGTTGGAATGGTACTATTTTGGCATACATACGACTTTTTTGATCACTTTTATTACCTTTTTTTGGAAGTAAGGTGAGCAAAATTTCTATTTCATCATAGTTTTTATTTTTTATGGCGTTCACCGTGCGGGAAATGTAACATGACATAGATCAGGTCATTACGGACGTGGTGATATATAACATGTGTAGGGAATTTTATTTTTATTTTTTATCAGGGATAAATGTGTTTTTTTTATTTTTACTTTTTTTCACTTTTCTAAAAAGTTTTTTTTACCCAGACCCACTTGGTTCTTGAAAATCCAGTGGGTCTAATGTCTGTATAATACAGTACAGTACACTATATAGTGTACTGCACTGTATTTCACTCACACTTTGTCTGAACAGATCTCTGCCTTTAGCACAGATCTGTTCAGCACCATGGACAGCAGGATGCCTGAGAAGGAGTCCTGTTGCCATGGGAACCTTCTCCGTCTGCCACAACTGAGCAGACGGGTAAGGGGAGGGAGGAGGGCTCCCTCCCTCTGTTACCCCATCCTGTCCAGGGGCTGCAAAGGCACAGCAGCCCCCCGATGGCAGAGGGAGGGAGCTCCCTCTTCACCTCTTCCATACAGTGGTCCCTACGGACCACGGCATGGAAGGGCTTAAAATGGCGGACATCTGCACAGATGTCTGCCGTTTGAATCGGAGTGTCAGCAATGAGCTGACACTCTGATTCAACCGCTTGGCCATCCTGAAAATAAATGGGGGGCGGGCAGAACGATCTGCCCCCCACACTGCCGCACGCCTCCCGCACCGCCCGCAATCCAAAACTTCCAAAAATATGGGCACTTTGAGGTTTAATGATCCCTGCGGTCCCTGCATATGAGCTAAAAACCGCAGTCTCAATTGACCCGCGGTTTGTAGCGATCGGCAATGAGGGGGGTCACAGGACCCCCCTAGGCATTGTCACAGTGTGCCTGCTGAACGATTTCAACAGGCACCCTGTTCCGATCACTGCCAGCCGTGCGGCAGTGATCAAAACTACACAGGATGTACCGGTACGCCCTGGGTCCTTAAGGACTCGGGAAACAGGGCGTACCGGTACGTCCTAGGTCCTTAAGGGGTTAAAAACATTTCCTGAGGTCCTCAGAAATTAAAAACCCCAGAAAGTGACCCCATTTTGGAAAGAGCACCCCCATACGAACATTTTAAGGGGTGGAAAGGGCACTTTTGACCTAACAGTTGTCTCACAGAAAAGAAAATATGGTGGTTGTTGGAAAGTGAATATGCAAGCGAGGTGGACTAAATTAGAGATATAAACTGGAAATATTACAGGGAGCATAAAGGATGAAATCTACCACTCCATGGATCAGTGGTAGATTTTAAAACACTCCTACATGCACAGGACAGGTTTTTCAGGGCAGGTTTCGCAGTGGTAAATGGTGTCTTTCCTTATTCCTTTTGGAACACACCCTGCATCTTCTTTGGGTCCTTCCCTTCCTTGACCTGAAAATTGTTGCCCTGGTATGACATGGGCACCATGACTTACAGAAGTACTGGGACCCTCCTCAGCCTGGGTATGAAAAATTATGGCCTTGATAACCACCTCTTAGAACTGAAGGAAAGTTCCTGTGTGGCCTGCAGACTGAAATAACACGTACACATTGCACATTGTCATCTGTACAATGTGTACGGCTAGCTTTTTGTACCACACTTTATTTTTTCATATGGCACTGTAGGGCTTCAGAAGTTGATCTGAAAGATCCACCCCTCCCATGTACCTATGGGAGGGGTGCAAAACCAGGGGAGCAAAACCTCTACATGTGATCCACTGCAAAATGCAATCCCCAGCAATTAATGCATACAATGGAGGATGTCGCAGCGGACCACATGTGCCACAAAAAAATCCTACACAATATGGAATAAAGTGTGGATTAGACTATGAGAATAAATAAATCACTGTAAAGGTGCACTACAATATATGCAAATGAAAATACAAGGCTAAACACTCAAGCTAGATGTTAAAATGAGACTTTAGCCAATATATTCCGTTCAAGAACATATCAAAGCCCACGCACCCCGTGAAGGTATCTCAGTTTGGCGCGGGACCTACCACTAAATCTACCTATAGTGTGTGAACACTGACTGATAGGTGCCAAGATCTGACTCACAGCCACATTTCCACAAACCTGCAAAGTGAGATCACAAATAAAATGGGAGGACGGAGGAGGCAATGAGCATTTCCTCCCAGTTAGGCCACTTTATTCAGTGATTTGTCTTTATATGTATGGAATGTGTAATCTTTTATCTTTGGCAACATTCTGGTGCACCTGGTAGCCTATGTCACATGTGCTTGTTATAGGCGGGGGCTCACAGCCTCCTCCCTCCTCCCATTGTATTTATGATCTCACTTTGGAGGTTTGTGGAAGTGTGGCTGTGAGTTGGATCTTAGCACCTATCAGACAGTGTTCACACACTATAGGTAGGTTTAGCGGTAGGTCCTGTGCCAACTGAGATACCTTCAGGAGGCGCAGGCTCCGATATATTCTTGAACGGAATATATTGGCTAAAGTCTTATTTTAATATCTAGCGTGAGGGTTTAGCCTTGTACTTTCCTTTAGATATATTGTAGTGCACCTTTGCAGTGATTTATTTATTCTCTTAGTCTAATCCACACTTTATTCCATATTGTGTCAGATTTTTTTTTGTGCCACATGTGGTCCGCTGCAGGCATCCTCCGTCATTAATTGCTGGGGATTGCCGTTTTCAGTGGATCACATGTGGAGGTTTTGCTCCCTTGGTAATAAATGCGCTACAGTATTTGGGGTTCTGAGCATTTCCTTCCAGTGAATAGGAGTATGCAGGTATAATAGTTATCCACATAGAGGTGGTAACCCTTCTGCAGCAGTGGGTGCAGTTGTGAGATTGAGAAACAGCTCCCATTGTTTGAACACTGTTTGTGTGTGGATGAAATTAAATGTTCTGGCCTACGTTCTGCTGTTTGGCCACAAGATGCTGCAGTTTCCTAGGCACAGCTGAATGACTGCATATCTATTTCCATATTCATGAGAAGTGTGGTTCTTCAGAGCATAAAGAAGGAGCTGCAGCCATCTTAGGAGCTGAGGAACTGTGTGTGAGCAGAGAAGCTAATGGATCCAGGAGTGAGAGGACCTCCTCTGTGACCGTTGTTCAAGATACAGATCCTGTACGGGGAAAAGGAGGATTGTTTCCAGGAAGGCTGACAAGGGCTAAGAAACAAGCTGAATACCCTGTGGGACCTCATCTTTGCTGGAGAGACTGGTTGTTCAGTTCAGAGACATCAGTGGATAAAGAGCAGACCCAGGTCTGTAAGATCGTGCACGCATCACACTGCAGTGTTGGCACCTAGAAACTTAGACCAGGCCTGTAGTTAGATAGTTAGGGTCTCTGCTTTGTGTCAGTTCTAAAGAGTTGCTACTGGTACTACAAGGACTCCATTACTAAAAAGGACATTGCACATTTGGGAGCTGATAAACACTCCCACAAACTCTATCCAGTTCAGCGTTTTGCTCAGGAGTAATAATCAGGTATGTGCTACCGGACTAGTTATGGGAGGGGGAATAATATAGAGCACGTGAACTGCTGTGTTGCACCGCAGGCCAGCCCATACTTAGCACCCAACCAATTGTTCGTGTTTGTTTCAGGGTAATAATGGGTACAGCGAGGCAGTTCTAGTTTTGCCTGCCAGTAGGTAAATTACTACAAAATTTCCGATGGCATCCATCAGGGGGCACCGTGCTGTGCAACACGGGATCAAGGGTGTATGTTACTTTATTTTATGTACTCAACATTTGTGGTTGTGTTTATTATCATGTGTTAGTAAAATTCTGTTTTGGCAAAAGCTGGTGTTCGAATTGCCTTCCTCGTGCGTGACTTCGCTGTATCCTGGGGAGCCCACCCCGGTACTTGGCTTACACAGTAAGTCTCACACAATCTTCCCACTAACTCCTAGGATGGGGGTATTCTGGGGGTTCTATCCGGGAATCTTTCCCTTCATAAATGTGGAACTTGTGGGTGTATCCAAAGCTACTCTCAAAGTTTGTAAATCTTTATGCCATACCTTGCACCTTTGCTAGGCAGGTAGTGGCAGAATCTAATCCTCCCTTTGAAGAGTAATAGGGACTAATCTACACAGACATTTCTATCCGGGTTGTACACCTCAACAAACTTGTTAAAATGGTCAATGACAGGCCTAACTTAAATTGGAGTCTGGTAGAAAATGTCCGAACTCCAATATTGCCTAACGTTTTGTTTTTTTACAACACCCATATGCAGCACGAGTCCCCAAAACGTCATAATCTCTGCTGCACTTATTGGAGTCTAACCTAGGGGTCTAGCATATGCTCATGTAGGGTTCTGAGCAATGATTTGTTGGGCGTATAAATTGGTTTGGGCCACCATTACATTTACAAAATCTTCAGAGAAGATTTAGAAAAAATCTGTTTCTGTGAAGCCCACACAATCTATCTGAATTCCTTAGTTGCCCACAAACTCAGGAATTTGGGGGCTGATAATTGTCAGGGGGTGGGGTCCATAAGGGTTCACTCTGGGGGGCTGCCTCCGCTGCTACCCTGGGGCGCCTTCTCGAGGGTCCCTCATCACCGGATGATGATGATGATGATGAGGGGGTAGAGGAGAGTGGTATCCTCTTCTCCCTCACTGGCAGACTCAGTATCGAAGGCAAGGATGGCATATGCCTCTTCAGCTGATTATACTCGTTGGGATGAATTGGACATTTCTATTTTATTGGGGTGTGTCGTGTGAAATGTGTAAACCTTTATTTAGTGTGAGGGGTGTGTATGTTGTGTTTTCACATGTGAAGGGACTTGTAATAAATTTTAAATTAAATTTTGAAAAAGAATTTGTAAAAAAAAAGTCTCCACAAAAAAAGCCTTTTCTGCACAAAAAAAGTCTTTGCTGCACAAAAAAAACTAAAAAACTTGCAGTGCAAACTGAGCAGACACGATTCAGTAATGGACACTACTGATCGGTGCTCAGTGGTTGCAAAATGCACGTACACAGATGGTGCGTTCGTGCCAAATTCTAAACTGAGACTAACTGAAACTTTTATATATATATATATATATATATATATATATATATATAGTGAGGATTCGCTCTGGTAGTTAGGACTAGCGGATGCAGTATAGAGGCAAAGTACACAGTTCTTAAATCAAACAGTGGTGTTTATTCACACATTGGTGTATAACAAAATGCAGATAAGGTGTATCACAAAACTCAGGTGGCTTGGTGTTTGTTCACACACAAGGAAAGTCCATAAACAATAAAGTCACCTTTTCTCCTGGGTGTTAATTTACACCCTGTTAGAAGTTCAGCCTCATCAAGTCCATAGGCGGCCTGTTCGCCTTTAGAGGGGCCTGAGGTCCAGCCCGGATCAAACCTCAAATCCCAGCACAGCCATCAGTTCACAGCACACAGACTCCTGAGCTCCACTGTCATAGGGAGGTAAATCCACCACAGCTGGCAGTGCTGGCTGTTTTTTATGCCTGGTGACCTTTCTCTGTTCCCTAGCTGTGGGGCCTAGCCTGCTATTTTGTTTAATCTTGTTGTGTTTGGTTTGCTTCCCTTCCCTCACCTACTGTGACACATTTTTAACATTTGATTAAACCTTTCTACTAGGCCATCAGTTTGCAGGTGATAGACGGATGTCCGTATCTGTTTGATATTCAGCAACTTACAGAGCTCCCACATGACCTTGGACATAAAAAGAGTTCCCTGGTCAGTCAGAACCTCTTTGAGTATCCCCACTCGGGAAAACATCTCCATTAACTCTTATGCTATGAGTTTGGCCGATGTATGTCACAGTGGCACCGCCTCCGTGTACCGAGTGGCGTAGTCCCGGACGACCGAGATGTGTTGGTGCCCCCTAGCGGACTTTGTTACTGGGCCTATGATATCCATAGCTATTCTCTCAAATTTTACCTCGATAATCGGGAGGGGCACTAAGGGACTGCGGAACAGGTGCTGGGGCTAGTGGTTTGGCAGGTCGGGCAAGACAAAAGTCATCCACTTCTCTATAGACACTGGGCCAGTAAAACTGTTGTAGTATCCGGTCCTGTGTCTTCTGCAGTCCCAGATGACCCCCGAGAACATGTTGGTGGGCTAACTCTAACATGAGTTTTCGATAGGCCCCGGGCACCACCAACTGTTCAACAGGTTCACCCCGCAGCTGGTTTACTCGATATAGCATATTCTGGTGGACTTCAAAACGGGTCCAGGATGTTGGGGTATACGATCAAGTATTACCACATTCTCCCAGTACTGGGATAGGGTTGGGCTGTACCAAAATTCTCCCCGGAGACGTTGAGGTCTGCCAACCCAGGACCCGGTGGCAACTCCTCCTTGTCTCTCACCATTACCCTACGCGGGGTTGTCTCCCCCTTTTCAATCAAAGTGGCGGTCACCCCTACTGCTGGCCATTTGGCCTCAGGTTCCCAGGGTTCTGGCTGTTCCCCTTAACAAGGCCAATCTTTTGGGCTTATTCCTGTCTCAGGGGTATCCTTAACTCTCACAACCGCCATAGGGCAGGGAAACCTGGAAAGTCTCTCCCTATTATGAGTTCATAGTGGAGATTTGTGGCGACTGCCACTTCGTGGGTCCACCTGCCGGCCACCGTGGTTAGAGACCCCAGCGCGGTGGGGTAGTCTTTCAAGTCTCCATGAATGCACATCACACCAACTTTCTGGTCAGTATACTCAGTGGACCACACCAGGGTAGCCTTTACCAGGGTGACCAAGCTTCCCGAGTCCAGCAGCGCCTCCGCTTGAGTGTCTCCTACTTCCACCTGGCACAAGTGGTCTACAGCCTCCGGGGTACCTGTGGCACACAGTTTCCTAGCATATAGTAATTGTCGGTAACCACAATTAGTGTCCATGGGTTCAACCCGATAAGGACACTCAGACCTGGTGTGGCCAGGTTCCTGACACCGCCAGCAGATTAACTGGGACCGACCCATGTGGGGAACCTCCTGGAGGGGTTCATTGGCTCATACCGGTGGGCCTGGGGTGGGGAGTTCTGAAGTTTGCCTGCCCCCCTCCCAAAAGAACCCCCCTTGAGATTCTTGGTAGCCTCATAGCCTTCCACCAGGTACACCATTTCCAGGAGATACTTGGCCGATCCAGTGCTGGAGAGGGGGTGGCAGCGCCCTCCAGAATGTCAGCCAATAGTCTATCCAGCATAGCTGTGGGACTCAGCACATTAGGCAAAAGGTGGAGTAAGTCATAATACTGGGGTCTCGCGGGCTCAGCCAGCTTAAACACCCACTGATGTACCCACTGGGCCCGGACCAACACACTCACCACCAGTCTTGCTAAAATCTCACCCTTTACCTTCGGGTAGTCGGCCACTTGATAGTCCAGCAAGTGGAAATATACCTGCTGGGAGTCTGATGCCAGGAAAGGAGCGACGACCTCAGCCCACTGGTCTCGGGGCAGCTTTTCCCTGGTGGCCACTTTCTCGTACATCGCCAGGTAGCTTTCGATGTCGTCTGTGGGTGTCATCTTAGGGATCGCTGCACAGACTGCTTTCCAGGCATTTTGGGCGCTTGGGGTTGCTCCTTGTGTCTGAAAAGCCATCATGTGTTGTAGCAGAAACTGGTTGGTCTCTTGCTGCTGCTTATTAGCCTCCCATTGATGCAGGTTGGTCTCTCGCTGCTGCAAATTAGCCTCCATGAGGGCCTTGACAGCAGCCTCCATTTTGTCATGGGGCACGAGTTGAAATACAGCTGGTTTGATGTTCGACATACAACTGTGCCCAAAAATGAAAACCCAAAAATATATTGGCGTTCATGTCAGCATTACTGCTTCCTCCCGCATCCTCCAGTAATTGTGGGGATTCACTCTGGTAGTTAGGACTAGCGGATGCAGTATAGAGGCAAAGTACACAGTTCTTGAATCAAACAGCTGTGTTTATTCACACATTGGTGTATAACAAAATGCAGATAAGGTGTATCACAAAACCCAGGTGGCTTGGTGCTTGTTCACACATAAGGAAAGTTCATAAACAATAAAAGTCACATTTTCTTCTGGGTGTTAATTTACACCCTGTTAGCAGTTAAGTCTCATCAAGTACATAGGCGACCTGTTCGCCTCTGAGCTCCATTGTCAGAGGGAGGTAAATCCACCACAGCTGGCAGTGCTGACTGGTTTTTATGCCTGGAGCATGGTCACTCACCTAGCACTTTGACTACTCCCTGTAAGAGCTGTCCTGGATCAGCTATGACAGTGTCACCACCAGACATCTGAGAAGCTCTGACAGATGTCTTTCAGAACCTCCTCCTTGAGCTTCCTTTTTTTTGCTTTCATTTTCTCATCTCGTTAGCCTCTCTCAGCTGTCATGTAGTTGCACTGATTGCATCCCTTTAAATTCCTTCCCAGACTGCTTCACTTTGGGGTTTATATTCCTTCCTGGAGTGTGTGCATGCTGATCCTACTTCTGAGTCTTCTACAGATAAGTTTTGTTCATTCATTTGTGTTTTTCTGTTTGCTGGATCCCAGGTGACCCTGACTCCCTCCGTATCAAGTGTAGGGAGCCGGTGGCCGTGTCCCCTCACTATTATAGGGTGTTCAGGTGTTATACAGTCGAGGTACGAGGATATGCGATCATCTAGCATTGGGATTTTCGCATAGGCTGAGCAGTCAGGGAGAGAGCCAGGTCTGATGCAGGGCTCTCCCTTTTGTTCCTTAGTTTTGGATCCAGTGAGTCGGATATTCATTTTGTATCTTCTAGTTTCCTGTACACCTTCCGTGACAGACAGCCATGCCAAATCTCACAGTGTCAATTAGCAAAAGCTGCTGCTGACACATAAAATACCAGCTCTTACTTCACCGAGGCCAAGAACCTCGGTGACACATACCTTCCATCCACGATGATTCCAGGTACCTTATTAAAATATATATATATATATATATATATATATATATATATAAAAATAACTACCACTAACTGCAGTTCTTTTTAACAGAAAAAAAAATAAATGTGCAGATGCAAATGAGCACACTACTGATTGGTGCTCTGCAGCACGCACACAGATCGTGCATGAGTGTAAAAACTGTACTATAAAAATTCACTAGTGTTAATAAAGTGAACATTGGCTAAAAATGTAACTAATATCTATATATATAGAAATATAGAACTTTATATATATATATATATATATATATATATATATATATATTTATATAACGCCCTAACTACAATTTCTACTTTTTGAACAAAAAAAAGGAAAAATTGGCAAAAAATAATAATCAACAAGCACAAAGAATAATCCCCAGGTGTTGATCAGGCACTTGGCGGTCACAGCTTGCACGCAGAAAAAGTGGTGCAGAGCTGAAATTTTTTAATAAATAAATACAAAGACCAAAAAAAGCACACGGACCAAAAAGCGTCTGTAAAAAAAAAGGACGGGGGAGGGAGGAGGGGCGGGAAGAGACAGGGACAGAGGGTGGTTTAGGGATATGGAACAGCTGCAAATAAAAAAAAAGAATCAGCGCAGCTATTCCAGATGTTCTTCTTCTTTCTTCGAGCAGGAAAGGGTTAAAATCGCAATGGTGGTGTACCACAAGTCCCAGCAAGCTACAAGCAGCACAGAACCTCTCTGCATGCAGTCACCAGCTAGAATGGCTGCATGCAGGGAAGTTCAGCCTTTTCCTGTACAGCTAATAGCGCTGCCATTGGCTGGAGCGTTGTCCCAGCCAATTGCATCGTTGGCAGGGACCCCAAACACTGGTGTCCCCTGCCTCACCTCAAAGGAGACCAGTACTGACCAGTTCAGCACTGGCCACCTCCCCTCGATGCTTGTGACATTTTCCTGCGCTGCAATATGCCGGTCTTTATTGACCGGCCAATCGCAGCATTTGAAGCTGCAGGGGGGCGGTGCGGCACCATGCTGCCCTTACCCGGCATGGCTGCCTTCTGGTAAGAGCAGCCATGGTGCCGCGATTCCCCTTATTCCCCAGAGTCCCGCGGACCTTGCGGCGTACATGTACGGCGCTGGTCCTTAAGTCACGTTTGGTTGTGCCGTACATGTACGGTGCGGGTCCTTAAGGGGTTAAAGTCTAACTGCCGTTTCATTTTTTATACCCTAATGGTAGAGCACACCCTGCTAAGAAACATTGGGGGTCAGTCAGCACATCCAAAGCGCAGGTGCGCGTTGCCATGGCCGAAAGCACAAAAGCAAAAAAATATATACAATGCAACAGCACTCTGAAAACCAAATAAAGTACAATAATGCCAAAGTAATATAAAGTATTCTGGTGCTAATGCTACGCTTATAAATTTGAGATGCTTGGCAAATATATTATGTACAAAATTATGTGGGCCTGTCTGCCAAACATCAAGGCGATCTTAGTAAGACGGGAACCTAACACTAAATACCACATTAACTGGTGCCATCCTGGCCTCCATTACATTCAGGGAATGCAGGTTCCACATGCATGCCAAGCCCATATTGTATTATGCCTCTTATAGTGCCACGCAGGTTCCACACGCATGCTCAACCCCAGGGGCGTAGCATGGTGGGGGCGTTGCCCTGGGCGCCAAATTGTAGGGGGCGCCAGGCAGAAGGCAGTAAAATGAGGGTGATGGAAGCCTATGGCTCCCATCCCCTCCGTTCCGCCTGGCCTGAAGCTTTAAGAAGCAGCAGAGCGGCACACGAGTCCAGGAGATCGCCATTATATCACCGAGCACCTCCTGCGCCGGGTCTCGCGAGATGACGCGGAGCAGGAGGGCAGGGTGATGTGTTCCTGACTGCCTGCGCCGGAACGCCCAAGCAAAGATGAAGAGGTGATGAAGAGAGGAGAGTATTATTATTATTTTTTTTATGTAAGTACTGGGGCATGGAGGTGGGCAAAAGAGATACAAAGGAGGCAAGTATATTTAGAAAGAATGAGCACCGTTTATATATTTTACAGAGGGGCCATGATATATTATACAGGAAGCCATTATATATTATAGTTATACAGTGGGGCCATAATACATAATAATTATACAAGGGGGCCATCATATATTATAATTATACAGGGGGGGCATTGTATATAATAATTATACAGGGGGCCATTATATATTAGAATTATACAGAGGGCCCATTATTAATAGCCTCTCTGGATAATATCTCTGTAAAACTATAATATATAATGGCCCCTTTGTATAATTATTATATATTATGGCCCCTCTGTAAAACTATAATATATAATGCCCCCCCGGTATATTATATATAGTGACCCCTCTGTAATATTAGGATATATAATGGCCCCCTCTGTATTACACACATATATATATATATATATATATATATATATAAAATGGCCCCTATGTATAATTATTATATATAATGGCCTCTCTGTATAATTATTATATATAATGACCCCTCTGTAATATTAGGATATATAATGGACCCCTCTATATTATTATTATCATATATAATGACCCCCCTGCATAATTATATATAATGACCCCTCTGTAATATTAGGATATATAATGGACCCTCTGTATAATTACTATATATAATGACCCCCCTGTATTATTATAATATATAATGGCCCCCTCTGTATTATAATTACAATATAAAATGGCCCATTATATACGGTATCCTAATATTACAGAGGGGCTATTATATATTATACAGAGGGGGCCATTATATATAATAATAACTAATAATAATAAAACTCTGCAGAGATGTGACGCGGCTGAACGAAGTTGTCATGGCGGTCTTATCTTGTTGAGGAAAGTCTACATCACAGGAGATGTCACTGGATGGATGACCTATGTGGTGCTGAATTCTCCTGTATATTTTGTAGTGATGTATGTAATGTCCAAACACATATTTGTTTCACGGTAGGGTTGGGGGGTGGATTGAGAATTTGGCCCACCCTGCAGCAAATCCTGGCCCCAGACTTCAGGTCACACTGTGTGTGTTCTGAATTTTGGTTTCCTGGTGCCAAATGGCCTCCAATATATACAGGGAGAGCAGGGTACAGCTTTATAGCTACACTAATTAAAATCAGCCTATGAGGCAGACCGGTTAATCAGGAGTGCACAACCAACAGAGAGCCACACCTCCAATACAAACTGCAAAGACAAATTGAGGGTCAGTCAGAACATCCAGTGCGCAGGTGTGCGTTGCCATGGCTGAAAGCACATAAGCAAAAAAATATATACAATGCAACAGCACTCTGCAAACCAAATAAAGTACAATAATGCCAAAGTAATAGAAAGTATTCTGGTGCTAATGCTACGCTTATACGTTTGAGATGCTAGGCAAATATATTGTGTACAAAATTATTTGGGCCCGTCTGCCAAACGTCAAGGCGATCTCAGTAAGACGGGAACCTAACACTAAATACCACATTAACTGGTTTCATACTGGCCTCTATTACATTCAAGGAATGCAGGTTCCACACGCATGACGAACCCACACTATATAATACCTCTTTGGTGCCTCACTGTCCTCCATTTTGTTCAGGGAATGCAGGCTCGGCATGCATGTGGAACCCGCATTCAAGTGAACGGAGCTTAGCCGCGCCCAGGCCAGTTGATACTAGTTGTGACGTCACTGGGCCAGCGGTAAACAGTGAGAAGGCCGCGGCGCTGCTGGAGCGCCGCTGCCTTCTCAAACAGCTGATCGTTGGGGGTCCCAGGTAAACAAACTGCAGAACCCCTTTAAGTCACGTTCGGTTGTGCCGTACAAGTACGGCGCTGGTCTTTAAGTCACGTTAGGTTGTGCCGTACATGTACGGCGCGGGCCCTTAAGGGGTTAAAGTCTAACTGTCGTTTTATTTTTTTATACCCTAATGGTATAGTACACCCTGCTGTATAAATGCCTTTCTGCTATAAAATGTAATCATTTTCAGTTTTACCTGATAACTCCCACAAATGTGTGCTACTTTCCTATACTGCAGCCCTCTTCTCACAGCCTTATCATGTGCAGGCCGTCTTCTTTACATTATAAACAAGAGACGGGGAGAGCACTGGGAGTAGGAGCACAGCCCTGAGTGCCTGTTCACAGTGTTGTAGGACACTGCCTCCTGACCCCTGAGTTATCAGCATCATCTCTGCAAAGATTCTTTTTCCCTCTGTTTGCTGCCTGCCAGTTTAATTTACACAGGTTTTGCACTAAGCAAAACTATATTTTTATTATGCCCTCCCTTTGGCCCCATCAGCCAACTTTATGGCTGTCACCTGGAGCACTTGGCTGCTATTCCCCCATGTTTTTATATCCTTAGCTCAGCTTTCTCTGAGTCTTATGGATGCAGAGGCAGCTAATAGTAATGGTGAAGCGGGAAACAGTCTGCTTGCCTCTTTCCACCATTCACCACAACCAGCAATCCCCAGCAGCAGCGCGATGTAGTGTCAGACATCGTGCTGCTGGTCTGTGTAGTTGGAGGGGGACAGCTGGGAATCAGCTGTGAGCTCGTCCTCCTACACAGCAGCCCCATGTGTAACTGTACACTGCTGCTGGGGAGGGCTGTGTTGGAGCTGGGATCGTGAAGAATTTGGTGAGTATTTGCAGTTATGTTTTTAACTTCCTTTGAGAGGACATATGGCTGCATAAATAGTATCTACAAGGGCACATGGCTGCATAAATAGTATATAGGGGGCACCTGGCTGCATAAATAGTATATAGGGGGCACATGGGTGCATAAATCAGGGTGGCCATCAGGACCCTATTATTATTTTTTATTATTATTATTATTATTATTATTAAAGCACCATTCATTCCATATGAAAATGGATATATATACATAATACAGACAATTACACTAAGCATGAACAAGACCAGTTACAACTACTCTCGCCATTTTTAACACAGCAACCACTACAACCGATCGGTCTGTCATCACAAACATCACAGCTCAACCGGTTGCCCAAATATCCAAACCCCCAACAAACGCTGAAAATAACAAACTTCTACAGTCCCATCCCGTCCAGGAAAAACAAACGGCCAGAATCAGACGAAGAGGGTGTAGAGGAAGTGGACAGAGAAAGACCCAACAATATGAAGAAACTGAAATCGGAAATAATTCAAACACAATCAAAACATCTGTAATAGATATTGAGGTCCTGTCCAAAGGACTTTCTTTTTGCCCATCAAACAAACCAGATCTTTTTGAACTCTTCGTGGACCTGAACCAATATATAAGGAAACTCACTTTCCGACATTTCACCTTGAAATAATTTGAGTATCCAAATCCGCAGGCGACTAACAGTCAACCCACTACTGATATTGAATCAGACGATATCGAAGAACTGATCAATGAATTAGAATATGCTCCTACCCCCTCTAATTTTCATCCCAAATCTACATTCTACCCACTAGAGAATAGAGGCCCACACCTTGAAGCCTTCTATAATATGGTGATGACAGATCTCAGAGAACTGATGGAAACCAAAACTAAACCGACACTCCAACATAGATCGCAAAATTTAAGTTCATCACAGCAAAAAGCTATTAAATCCCTCAGTTCAAATAGAGAAATCACCATAAAAAATGCCGACAAAGGAGGGGGGGTTGTTATACTCAGAAGCATATAATCAAGAGGCAATGAGGATCCTCTCAGACGAAAAATACTATAGTCAATTGGAAACCGATCCCACAGATGAGTATAAAAAGGCACTATCTGTCCTTATAAAGAGAGGTCAGGAAGAAAGAATTCTCAATAAAAATGAAGCCAGATTTTTTTCAAACACCACACCCATCAATACCTTACTTCTATTATCTTCCAAAGATTCATAAAACATTGATTAATCCCCCGGGTCATCCGATTATATCGGGGATTGATTCGCTTACTTCTAATCTGTCGGCATATATCGATACCATTTTACAACAATATGTTGTTCATCTTCCATCTCACCTTAGGGACTCTAGTCATTAAATCACTCTCCTACATGAAGTTATTTGGAAACCAGATATGCTTTGGGTAACCATGGATGTTTATGTCTATATAGTAATATGATGTCTATATAGTAATATTATCCACACATTAGGCATCCAAGCGGTAGAAACTTTCATTTTGGAAGATTTTTTTCTCCCATCCACCCAGAGGACTTTTATCCTTGACTCAATAGATTTTATATTAAATCATAACTATTTTAAATACAGAGATCAATTTTTCCTGCAAAAATGCGGTACGGCGATGGGGACGAAATTCGCCCCGCATATGCAAACTTATTCATGGGGGCATTTGAGAGGAGTATAGGCCTACTGGATATCAAGAATATTATTTTCTACAGACGCTTCATAGATGACATTATCTTTATATGGCAGGGTGACCGTGAGTCTTTAGATAATTATATCTTAGGACTAAACTCCAATAAGTGGAACCTTACATTCACGACTCATGTAGATAAGGAAGCTTCCTTCTAATATACCCAACACATCCTTATATATATTAATGCAGCTTTGAATGTATATTAATGGCCTTATCTAATTATTTAATATTTTATTATCTAATTTCTTATCCAATATTTATTATTCGATGAATTGCTTATCACCATGTCTAATTTTATCCGTCTAATTTTATTCGGCAAATTACTAATCACTACATATGATAATTATCTGTAATATCGAATAAAAGAGGACACAGTTTTAAATTAGAGGGGCAAAGGTTTAAAAGTAATATCAGGAAGTATTACTTTACTGAGAGAGTAGTGGATGCATGGAATAGCCTTCCTGCAGAAGTGGTAGCTGCAAATACAGTGAAGGAGTTTAAGCATGCATGGGATAGGCATAAGGCTATCCTTCATATAAGATAGGGCCAGGGACTATTCATAGGATTCAGATATATTGGGCAGACTAGATGGGCCAAATGGTTCTTATCTGCCGACACATTCTATGTTTCTATGTTTCTATCTTTTTGGATTTAGAAATATACAGTAGAGCCAATCATATAATGACGAAAACACACTTTAAAAGTCTCGACTCTAATAGTTTTTTAGACTTTAAGAGTAGTCATTATAAGCAATGGAAAATAAATATTCCTTACAGCCAGATGAAAAGGGTCAGAAGGAACTGCTCGGACGATTTGGCCCTCAAAGAGCAGCTTCTGGTTCTACAAAATAGATTCCAACAGAAAGGTTACCCATCAGGCCTCATTCAGGACTCTCTGAACAGAGTCCTGAAGGAAAACCAAAAGGAGTGTCTACAACCAAAAAAGAAAAAAAGAGATCTCAAGACCCCCAGGACCAAACTTCATTACGAGATATAACTCAAGTTTTAATAATATTAAAATGATTATGAAGAAACACTGGCCGATCATATGCAAAGATCCTATTATAGGCAAAGATTTGCCGAGCCACCCAACCATCAAATACCGCCGAGCACGCACTCTGAAGAGCCTCCTGGCACCATCTTGCCCAAAAAATTCTGACTCCAACCGTGGAGTCCACACAACTAATATTGACTCACCACAAAGTAAAGACAAAATTGTATCATATAAGTGTGGCTCCAAGCGGTGCAAATGTTGTGACACAATTCAAGATGATATAGGTGAAACAAAGATTAATTATAGTGGAGAAGTAATCAAATTAAAATATTCAATGAATTGTGGCACAAGAAATGTGATTTATATGTTGGAGTGCCCCTGCGGCCTCCAATATATTGGTCGCACCACACAAACCTCAGAGAGAGACTTAATCAGCACCGCTCGAATATCAATCGAGGTTACTTTAAACACAGTGTCTCCAAACACTTTTCCATCAAACACAATAATGATCCCGGTAAGTTGCTATTGACACCAATAGATTGGATTCCCTATTCATACGCCCAATTATGCAAGAAAGAAATGTTTTGGATCTTTCATTTCAATACCCTAGCTCCCTTTGGACTCAATGAGTCCCTTGAGTACTGTAACTACTGAATTCACCACACCTGCACTATTCTTAATACAGTGAGGTAGACGATAGATGAAGGTCCTAAATTGACACTAATTAGGAACCCGCAGAGGCAAGTTTGGACATATATTAAAATTGGGATCATAATTATCCAATCTTCTATTTCCCCAGTACTTAGATATAGGAAAATATACATGAAATCAATGGACCGACGAACTAATTTTATACTAAAATGAGCAATGTAACCAATTAACTATGACTTTGTGTATTCACCTGATAAAAAACAGGGATATTTTTACCTTTCGTATTAACTAGTTTAAAATATTTTGGAAGCTTCCTTCTAATATACCCAACACATCCTTATATATATATTAATGCAGCTTTGAATGTATATTAATGGCCTTATCTAATTATTTAATATTTTTTTATCTAATTTCTTATCCAATATTTATTATTCGATGAATTGCTTATCACCATGTCTAATTTTATTCGGCAAATTACTAATCACTACATATGATAATTATCTGTAATATCGAATATCCTGTGAATTTTTTACTACTGTGTATAATTTTGGTCCAGTGTAGTGCTAGCCACCATGCATGACAAAGAATGATTCTTTTAAATTCTAATATTTATTAACCAGTATTTAATGTAGATGCTTGGGGTATGCTATTCAATATGCCCCATAGCAACTCACTAATTAGTAGCTCATATACTTTTTATTGTGATTCTCAAGGGATTAGGCATATCATTCAAAGTCCACTTATTAATAAGAAACATCTTTTATAGTATTTTGGTTACCTGTTCCTTTATGTCCCAATATGGAATACATAATTCAAGTTCACGGTATTGTGCTTCCACCTATTACACCCCTGCATGCTGCGGTGCGCTCCTGCCTGGAACGCATCGCAAAGCTAAACAACCTTAGCCACTCCCTTGTGCAGGGAGCTGCTGCTGTGCGTTCCGGGCTGGAACGCATGGTAAATTCAAATGACCGTAGCCACTCCTCCCGGCAGGAAACTAGAGCGGTGCGTTCACGCTTGGAGCGCATCGGGTGACAGTCGGCTGCACAGGAAGTAGATTCGCTGCGGTGCGCTCCAGGCTGGAGCGCACCAAAGGAGAACAGATTACCCAGGAGGCAAAGTATAGGTGCGTTCCACAGTGGAACGCACAGCGAAATTTAATCCCTAGGAACGCAGTCAGAGGGTGTAGACCTCTGGTTAAAATACATTCCCCTGTGGAAAATGTTATGTTATTTTGCTATTTTATTAAAGAATATAGCCATTTAACCCCTGCAAGATAACAATATTCAGTTATAGCTCTTCACCAACATACTTCCTGTTCGGGCCCTGGAGGTCATGTGACCAGGAAGTTACTGCCCACAATGAGACGCCACATGGAATTCATCAAACGAATGATATGCATTCTCCCTATTTAAGCGTGAGTCTGTCCAGTGTTATGTTATGTGTATACTTATGCTCTTGATAAAGGGGACATAGTTGTAATCCCCGAAACGCGTCAAGCTTTTTAATAGGAATAAAACAAGCATCCTTGGTTTGAAGCCCTCAAGTTTTCTTTCATCACGAGGACGGGGTGTGTATCCATCTTACAGGCGACCTCGGCGAGGGAGGTAAGGAGGACAGGTGTCTTGAGCTTATCCTGTTCATCCTCCTCCCTGGTGAAGTAAGTCCCCTGACTTAACTTATTTCTAATTTTTCATTTTAAATATGGCTACAGCATGTTTTCATACAGCCACAATATAAAAATAATACAAACCGGATTCCCAAAAAGTTGGGACACTATACAAATCGTGAATAAAAACTGAATGCAATGATGTGGAGGTGCCAACTTCTAATATTTTATTCAGAATAGAACATAAATCACTTAACAAAAGTTTAAACTGAGAAAATGTACAATTTTAAGGGAAAAATATGTTGAATCAGAATTTCATGGTGTCAACAAATCCCCCAAAAGTTGGGACAAGGCCATTTTCACCACTGTGTGGCATCTCCCCTTCTTCTTACAACACTCAACAGATGTCTGGGGACCGAGGAGACCAGTTTCTTAAGTTTAGAAATAGGAATGCTCTCCCATTCTTGTCTAATACAGTCCTCTAACTGTTCAATCGTCTTGGGCCTTTTTTGTTGCACCTTCCTCTTTATGATGCGCCAAATGTTCTCTATAGGTGAAAGATCTGGACTGCAGACTGGCCATTTCAGTACCCGGATCCTTCTCCTACGCAGCCATGATGTTGTGATTGATGCAGAATGTGGTCTGACATTATCTTGTTGAAAAATGCAGGGTCTTCGCTGAAAGAGATGACGTCTGGATGGGAGCATATGTTGTTCTAGAACCTGAATATATTTTTCTGCATTGATGGTGCCTTTCCAGACATGCAAGCTGCCCATGCCACACGCACTCATGCAACCCCATACCATCAGAGATGCAGGCTTCTGAACTGAGCGTTGATAACAACTTGGGTTGTCCTTGTCCTCCTTCGTCCGGATGACAGGGCGTCCCAGATTTCCAAAAAGAACTTCGAATCGTGACTCGTCTGACCACAGAACAGTCTTCCATTTTGCCACACTCCATTTTAAATGATCCCTGGCCCAGTGAAAATGCCTGAGCTTGTGGATTTTGCTTAGAAATGGCTTCTTCTTTGCACTGTAGAGTTTCAGCTGGCAACGGCGGATGGCACGGTGGATTGTGTTCACTGACAATGGTTTCTGGAAGTATTCCTGAGCCCATTCTGTGATTTCCTTTACAGTAGCATTCCTGTTTGTGGTGCAGTGTCGTTTAAGGGCCCGGAGATCACGGGCATCCAGTATGGTTTTACGGCCTTGACCCTTACGCACAGAGATTGTTCCAGATTCTCTGAATCTTCAGATGATGTTATGCACAGTTGATGATGATAGATGCAAAGTTTTTGCAATTTTTCGCTGGGTAACACCTTTCTGATATTGCTCCACTATCTTTCTGTGTAACATTGTGGGAATTGGTGATCCTCTACCCATCTTGGCTTCTGAGAGACACTGCCACTCTGAGAAGCTCTTTTTATACCCAATCATGTTGCCAATTGACCTAATTAGTGTTAATTGGGCTTCCAGCTCTTCGTTATGCTCAAATTTACTTTTTCCAGCCTCTTATTGCTACTTGTCCCAACTTTTTGGGGATTTGTTGACACCGTGAAAATTTGAATCAACGTATTTTTCCTTTAAAATGATACAACTCACCAACTGAACTGTTGTAGCTATTTTACCTATCATCACATATACATACATTTCTATATTGCCACCATTGTGATACTGGTCACGTGCAACTGGCGCCCCACTATACTGTTAAACTGGTACAGAAGGAGAGAGGGCCTACAATCTACATGGTATGGGAGAAGGACACAGTGAGGTCCTAATAAATAAAATAAAAATATTTTTTTATTTGGCAATTCCACTCTTTCCCTGACAGTTCCTACTGCTGCGGCCTCTAATGAAATCTAAAGAATTCTCCTATATCTCCTTTGCTGCACTTTTTTTTATATGATTGGTGGAGCAGTAGTGGGCGTAAGCTGCTGCTCCACCAATCGTTCAGATGGACCCTGGATGTGCTCTGACATCCCGCCCTCTTGCCTAGCCACATCACACGTTTGTAATGCCGCCCGCCTTCTTGCCCAGCTACCCCGCACGTTTGTATGGCCTCCTGCCTTCCCACTCAGCCACCCCGCACGGTTAAATGGCTACCCGCCCTTCCACTCAGCCATTTTGTATGGCTGCCCAGCCTCACGTTTGTATGCCTGCCCACCAAGCTGCAGCTTTGAATTACCGCCCACCACCCACCTCTGAGAAGCGCTGATGCCTACCTGCAAGCCAGAAGTTAAGACCCTCCTGCTTCAGACTCCCTGACATTTTTAGAGGGTCTGATACCCTGAACTGTGCCCCCTAAACATACACTGTTGGCGGCACAGTACAAGGGTATATGGGGATACACCTGTACTGTGCCTCCTATGCCCCCTTATGCCCTATAATGTGCCTCCTACCCTGTACTATGCCCTTTTATACCCTCCATTATGCCCCCTTACCATGCCCTGTACTGTGGCCTCTAATGCTCTATACTGTGCCTCCTTATATTCAATCACTGTATGGAGGCGTTATCCAGTCACTGTATAAAGGCATTATCCAGTAACTGTATGGAGGTGTTATCCAGTGTATGGCGGAGTTATCCAGTCACTATATGGAGGTGTTATCCAGTCACTGTATGAAGGTGTTATCCAGTCACTGTATGGAGGTGTTATCCAGTCACTGTATGGAGGTGTTATCCAGTCACTGTATGGAGGCATTGTCCAGTCACTGTATGGTGGCGTTATCGAGTCACTGTATGGCGGTTTCATCCGGTCACTGTATGGCATTGTTATCCAATATGGTGGTGTTTTCCGGTCACTGTATTTAGGAGTGATCCAGTCATTGTATGGTGGCATCATCCAGTCACTGTATGTAGGTGTTATCCGGTCCCTGTATAGAGTCGTTATCAGGTCACTGTATGGCTGTGTTATTATTTGGCACATGGTGGCGGTGGGGTTATGATATGGGCAGGAGTATGTTATGGACAACGAACACAGGTGCATTTTATTAATGGCATATGGAATGCACAGAGATTCTGTGACGAGATCCTGAGGCCCATTGTTGTGCCATTCATCCACAACCATTACCTCATGTTGCAGCATTATAATGCACGGCCCCATATTGTACACAATTCCTGGAAGCTGAAAACATCCCAGTTCTTGCATGGCCAGCATACTCACTGGACATGTCACCCATTGAGCATGTTTGGGATTCTCTGGATCGGCATATACGACAGCCTGTTCCAGTTCCTGCCAATATTCTGCAACTTCACACAGCTATTGAAGAGTGGACCAACATTCCACAGGCCACAGTCAACAACCTGATCAACTCTATGCGACGGAGATGTGTTGCACTGCGTGAGGCAAATGGTGGCTACACCAGATACTGACTGGTTTTCCTAGATCAGTCTACCTTTAGATGCCCTAAACCCCCCCCTCAAATCCTCCGTCAGATACCAGGCAGTTAATTTGAAAGGAGTCATGATGCGAGGATATTCTGAAACAGGAACGAAAACCACCAAGAATTTTCTCCACCCCTGATAGAGTTTCCTTCCCAGGAGTTCCTTATTCTTTAATGCTTCAAGCCATTCTAGGTGAAAAACATGCTTCAATTGAGTAATAACCATGTCCCTTGATGGGATTTTTGGTTCTAACCATAATTTCAAAATGCAACGCTTCGCCACCATCAGAAGTTTATGGCCTAGTAAAGTTAGGTGTGAAGTTCCACCCTCTCTGCCCCCCTCTGCTGTCGGGCTAGATTGGGCGATTGTGTGGGTGATGGCCAGCCTTGGAGAAATTTTCCCTTTAAAGCTGCTGATGTCATTCAAAATTTTACCCATCTGCACCCAGAAATCCTCAAGCAACGGGCACAACCAAAGCCCATGAAACAAATCTGACCCCACTAGTTTACATTTGGGGCAGGCTATCAACCTGTCCGTATCACCTTGTCTAGCTGGTATGTTAAAACCATAGATTGCATGGTGAAGTATTTTGAACTGCGTCTCACGCCACTGCTCGTTAGTAACTGCTCGATACAAGTCAGCTAAACCTGCACATATGTGAGGATATATATCTTCCCCCCCCAACCAGACTTTCCATTTATTGAATATCTTTTTCCTATCTTTCGCTCTCCACTTGTCCCTAAGTGCCTGATACAATGAAGTAATTGTGGGCCTGCCTGAGGGCTTGAGGAATATATCAAACTCATTCTTATTCCACTCCCTAGTCAAATCCCTCACTAGACTTTCACTATACCTCCTAATCTGTAAATAGGGCAGAAAATTTGACCTCTGTAGGTCCCATTTCTCTTCTAGTTCCTGTAAGGTGGCCCATCGATTCTCTCCTTCTCTGAACAGGTCCCCTGCCTTAGTTAATCCCTTCTGGATCCACATACCTATTAACCTGTTGCCGTCACCTGCTTGGAATCCTGGGTTATGAGATAGTGGAAAATGCTTGGAAAATTGATAGCACAACTGAAACTGCTTCCTCAAAACTTTCCATGTAAGGATAGTGTCCCTTAGCATAAGTGACCTCTTAATGAATATTGGGAGCTTGGGTATACTCGTGTGCACTAAAGCCATAAGGTCCCAAGGTGAGGCCAATTGCTCCTCCAATTTCAGATTAGAATAATAGGAGGTTTTGTTAGCCCAATCAAGCAGGTGACGGCTCAAGCATGTCAGATTATAGCCCCTTACATCAGGGAAATTCAGTCCCCCATGCTCCTTTCTCAACTTTAACTTGTCTAGAGAAATACGTGGTCTTTTTCCTCTCCACAAAAACCTTGTGAATCCCTTTTCCAATCTTTGTACATCAGCATGTCTAAGCAGAAGGGGAATGGTCTGCAGCGGATAAAGTAATCTGGACATCCCCATCATCTTTATGAGGTGACATCGCCCCATCAAAGAAAACGGAAGGTTGATCCATCTATCTAGATCTGCTAATATCTTAGCAATCAATGCCGGAAAGTTCAGCTGATATAGCGAGTGAGGCTGCTTTCCCACCTTGATGCCCAAGTACGTAATATGTGATTTGGCCTTGGTTACCGGGAGTTTTTCTATCCAGAGCTGGGTTTTTCTCGCATCATGGCGCAACATTAACAATTCGCATTTTGCAAAATTAACTCTGTATCCTGAGTAAGCACCAAACTTTTCGAGTTCCTCAAAAATTGTCATTACCTGTTCTTTGGGCTTATTTAAAAAAAGAATAATGTCGTCCGCAAACAGGGCAGCCTTTATACATTTTTTCCCCACCCTGATCCCCTCGAAGAGATCCGAATGATTCAATCTTCTGGCTAACGGCTCTAAAGCCAAATTGAAAAGGAGAGGGGATAAGGGGCAGCCCTGGCGTGTGCCTTTCTGTAAAGAGAAAGGACTTGAAAGAAAACCCTGTGTGTATACTCTAGCTTTGGGATTAACATATAATTTGGATATAAAATTCCTAAAATGGCCCACAAACCCCATCTTATCTAGCACCACCTCCAGCCATGCCCACCTGACATTATCAAAAGCCTTTTCCGCGTCAATAGTGAGCATGGCTGGAGTCTCTCCCCTTTCCTGAACCTGGCTCACCCTATCTAATACTGTTAATACAGTCCGCAGATTTGTGACCGCGGACCGTCCCTGCACAAATCCAACTTGTTCAGGGGCGATAAGTGTAGGCAGTATGGTCGCTAAACGATCTGCCATTACTTTTGACAATATTTTTGTGTCCACATTAATGAGGGAAATGGGCCTATATGACCCTGGATGTAGCGTGTCTTTCCCTGCCTTTGGTAGTAATTTTATATAGGACATATTCTCTTTGTCAGGAAGCTCTTTCCCCTCTAACACCTTGTTAAAATTTTTTAGCAAGACTGGAGATACCTGAGTGAGCAACGCTTTATAGTACTCCCCTGTATATCCATCAGGGCCTGGGGCTTTGGAGTTACTCAGATTGCTAATAACCGCTTGGAGTTCTTCTTTGGATATTTCAGCATTCAACTGTGCTACCTGTTCTTTTGTAACTAATGGTAATTGTACCTTATCTAAAAGGGTATTCACCAGGTTAGGCCTGGTCTGGTCCACATATAGATTTTTGTAATATTCCCCTACCAATTTGCTAATTCCCTCCGGATCAGTGATCACCTTACTATCAGAATCTTTGAGGGCCGAGATGAATTGTGGGCGCCTCCTACCCTTTGCCAGGTTTGCTAACAGACGACCCGATTTGTTACCAAACTTGTGTAGGATAGCTTCAAAAGCCACAAACCGTAATGATTCTCTCTCCCTAGTGATCACATCAAAATCACGTCTCGCTTCCATCCAGTTTTTCCTATTTTCTTCAGTGGGATTCCCTAAAAAAGACGTATCAGAGGACCTGACCTTTGCGCTTGCATTTTCCTGTTGACCGGCCACCTTCTTCTTAATCCCAAACATATAATTCATTATTCTTCCTCTCATCACTGCCTTAGAGGCGCGCCAAAATAGCCCTGGGTCCTCCATATGTTCCTGATTAGCCTCCCGGTACTCCTCCCACCAACCTACTAACTTGTTTTGGAAATCCTCTCGGGATAATAGCTGGGAAGGGAATCTCCACAGGTAATCCGGGCCCCTAGGATAATCCTCACTCAAGACTAGTTCTACAGGCGCATGATCCGTTATCACCAGGTCTCCTATCGTTGCCTGTTCCACCTTCCCTCTCAGTGAGCCATGTACTAGGATGTAATCTATTCGCGACCATGAATCTTTTGCATGCGAATAGAAGGAATAACATCTTTCATCAGGATGGAGTTGTCGCCAGGGGTCCACAATCCCAGTATTTTGCATCAGTTTTGACATTACTCCATCTCGATGACTGACGCCCAACCTCCCACCAGCATTACTCTTTCTGTCCTCTAGCGTGCTGAGGACCGTGTTGAAGTCCCCCCCTATTATCTTGTTGGGGCAATTATCACGCAAAATTCGTTCCTCAAGTTCCCTGTAAAATCGTGTGTTGCTATGGTTCGGGCCATATATATTATATAAGCTATACTGGGTCTCCTGAACCTTCAGCAGTACATGAACCCATCTGCCCTGATTATCCGACTCAGAATTCAGAATTTGACAGCTAAACTGCCCATTAATAAGGATCAACACCCCCGCCTTTTTGCCAATAGCTGGTGAACCTAGCACCTCCATGACCCACAATTTCTTCATCCTAAAAAAATCCTCCTGGCCTAAATGCGATTCTTGAATTAGAGCTATATCGGGTTTCATCTTCTTAAGATGTCTAAGTATTCTCCAACGCTTCTGCGGTGAACGTAAACCATGGACGTTCCAAGTGACCACCTTCATTTTAACTAGCTAAAATAAAATAATTAGAGTAATCTAGACTGAGCACCTCCTAGGCTGTTCTGATAAACTAAACTTATAATAAACTCCCCCTAACCTCTGAGTAACAAAATGCCCTAAGCGTAGAAATATGTCACCCTTAAAACTACACTTCTCCCTCCCTTACCACAGTAACTTATAACTCCCTTTTTTCTGAGCTGCAGGAGCATAACCGCCACTTCTCGACAGTTTCTCGACCTTAGGTTATGTTTAAACATCAAATTTCAATATTCCCCTAATGGGCCGTTAACTCTCAGCTCTCATATCAAACATATCCCACTCCCATTAATAAACTTAGGACTGTGAACTGTCAGGTCCCTTAAACTTAACACATCACTCTAAACAAAGCGACAGTATGACATATCTCAACACACAGCTTCCCATGTGTAACACTTGTTGACATGATCAGCTTTTACTCGCCGCCATTTTGCGGCCTCTCTGCGAACTCTGATCCCTCGATGGGCTTCCTCCGTCTTGCATTTCCCGGTTCTGGTCCCGGGATGGGTCCCCTTCCTGTCCTCCCGAGGGAGCGCTCGGTGATCTAGGTCCAGAATATTCCATCCCCTGTTGATAGTCCCGACTCTCCCTGGACCGCAATAACACCTGTTCTGCTTCCTGAGGGTCCCTGAAGAAACGCACTGAGCCATCACGCATGACCACCTTCAAGCGGGCTGGATATTGCAGTTGGAAGCGGATCTCCCGCTTATAAAGTTCCGAGCATATTCGGCTGAAATCCCTGCGTTGGCGAGCAACCGCCGCTGAATAGTCCGCAAATAAAAGGATTGTCTGGCCCCGGATTTTAAGTGGCCTTTTGCGGGTGCGAAAGGCACGTAGGATTGCTTCTTTGTCACAGTAATCTAAGTACCGCATTATCACTTGTCGCGGCCTGCCACCCGCAGTTGCTTTATTGCTTCCCCTGTGGTTATTAATATTATCTGGCATCAGGCCTATTCGGTGTGCCCTTTCCACTTTATGTTTGCCCACAAGGCCAAGAGCCTCTGGTAGCTCCTGCTCACATATTTCCATCAGATCCTGAGGTTTCACGCTCTCAGGTAGGCCCAGGAGTCTAACATTGTTCCGTCTAGACCTATTCTCAAGGTCTTCCAGGCGGTCTTTTAAAATAATGTTCTGCCTGAACAGTTCTTGGGCCTCACCATCATTCCTCTCAAGCGCCTCTTCCACCTGCACTAACCTCTTTTCCACCTCTTCTATGCGCGACTCATGCTGGGACAATGTCTCCCGGAATTCATGCAGGGACTGCGTTAGAGTCTTTGCCAGCGTCTCTCTAATATCCGGCGCCAAATACCTTGCCACTTCTATTGCCAGCATCTGGTAGTTGATTGCTGAGGCATCCGGCTGAGATGATGTAGGTGCTTGCACCTCCGCTTGTGAGTGCGGCAGGGTCTCCGATGCGATCGGGCGGGAATCCTCCATTTTGTCCGGGGTAGTCACCGCACGCGCGCCTTTGCCTCCGGTCATTATTCTGCTCCCGCTCCGTAGAAGGTATCGGTCCATGGACCACTTTGTGCACGAGTACAGCAGACTGGACCTCTCACGTTCCAGCCCCTGAAAAATGCCTTGGTGCTGGAGCAGGGGCTCGGTTTCAGTGAACGGTGTCCGGAGCTCTAGTCCTCCGTGCCCTGCATCACAGCGCCGGAACCGGAAGTTCCATTTCATAGTGGCCTTTTATTGTGGGCAGTCTAAGGCACACCTGTGCAATATTCATGCTGTCTAATCAGTACCTTGATATGCCACACCTGTTAGGTGGGATAAATTATCTCGGCAAAGGAGAAGTGCTCACTAACACAGATTGAGACAGATTTGTGAACAATATTTGAGAGTAATGGGTCTATTGTGTATGTAGAAAATGTTTCAGATCGTTGAGTTCAGCTCATGCAAAATGGGAGCAAAACCGAAAGTCCACTTTTTTGCCGGACTCTACAGGATACAAAAGCGTGGTGTGCTGCGTTTTTTGCATCCCTTTTTTCCAAGTATACGTCATACAGATGGTAAAAAGGTGATGTAAACCCACTTGTCATGGTGGGGAGTGGGGGAAAACCATGCACTGGAACCTGGATCCTGCTGACCCTGACGGTCCCTGGCATAGGGGTCAGGAATAGGAGACAATCGGTTCCTCAGGGACTCAGACAAACCAGAGTCTCCAGCTGCCTAGTAACAGGTGAAAGGGAAATGACCATATGCAGCATCTGGATCGTCAGGTAAGAACACTGGAAAACTCACTTACCTGCTGCTGCCACCACGACTGGAACCCGAGCTTAAGTACAGGTGCCCACACACTAAACAGGACACCGTACAGACAACACACACACACACAGGTATCCAGCACTCCAGATACTGCCTCGACCCCATGCCGCAAGGAGCACGGCAGCCCCAGGCAGCACTGCATACAGACTAATGGTTAACCCCTCCGGTGACGTATAGCATACATGCAGGGACCAACACCAACAAATGCCCAGACATGTAACAACCAACAAAACGCTACACACACCCAGAACATAAACCCACACCACACATACAACAAGTGAGGGTAAAGGTACAAGGAGGGTACAAAAGGGAGAACAATTTATGTTCCATAAGGTGGCCCTCAAGGACTGGACAGAAACACCCAGGCAAGGAGCAAAGCTCCAACACCAAGCAAGGCTGTAGTAAAACTGCACCCAGCAAGCAAGTCACAGGTTTATATCAAGCTTGTGGCCACACCCAGGAATCACCTTAATCCCCACTAGCCAGAAGATTAACCCCTTGCTCACCAAACAGCAGGGAGTGGAAACCACAAACTACACATTGCCCCTGGCAACCAGTCTGCACAGCAACTGCATCACAGTCAAACACCAATATCACTGTGACACCACCCTTACATATGCACATATGCAATGCCAGGATGGTCATGAAGAGGGGGCCTCATGCAACAATTTTCTGTGGGGCCCAGTCAGTTCTAGCTACGCCCCTGGCATAAATAGTATATAGTGGGGTACATGGGTGCATAAATAGTATATAGGGGCAACTGTCTGCATAAATAGTATATAGGGGGCACCTGGCTGCAAAAATAGTATATAGGGGGCACCTGGTTGCATAAATAATATATAGGGGGCACCTGGCTGCATAAATAGTATATAGGGGGGCACCTGGCTGCATAAATAGTACATAGGGGGCACCTGGCTGCATAATTAGTGTACAGGGGGGCAACTGGCTGCATAAATAGTATATAGGGGCACCTGGCTGCATAAATAGTACATAGGGAAGGTGGGGGGCACCTGGCTGCATAAATAGTATATAAGGGGACACCTGGCTGCATAAATAGTGTATAGGGGGCACCTGGCTGCATAAATAGTATATAGGGGGTCACATAATTGCATAACTAGTATATAGGGGTCACCTGGCTATATAACTAACACATAGGGGGCACATGGCTGCATAACTAGTATATAGGGGGCATTGGCTGTTTCCATCATGAGAGGAGGCAGCGCAGTATAATGCACTAATAGTTTTTGTTGTTTTTTACTACCTAACATAATTTTCAGATTCCATTACGTCCTACCAGCAGCACAGATGGGGTTGTTGACCCCCCCCCCTTGGACTGGTAGGACCGGCGGAATTTTTAATGAGGCTAAGTAATAAAACATTAAAACAATTAAGTAACCCCTATAAAGGAGGGAATCACCCCCAGCCCACTGTGTTTCTTTCTGTCCTCTCGGACAGGTGGACTGGCGGTGATCTCCTCCTTTTTTATCTAGGGGGAACTTTTCTTTTTGCCAGGTCTCTTGGGGTGCTAACCCCTATGTTTTCCGGGCTTTTGCCATTCTTTTGCAATAAACTTGGCTGCGCTTTGCTGCAGTCGTTCCAGCAGCGTCCTCGGTCCATCTCGGCCGCTGGGCACCGCCATCTTCCGGAAGTGACATCAGACTGGTCTGATGTCGCTTCCGGGTTTTCCTTGCGGTGCGGTTTAGTGTTCGCTGATGATATTAGGATTCTTGCTGCGTTATTTTCCTCCTGTTGGAGGATTTAGTTTAGTGGGTTTTTCCCTATGGGGATGGGGTTTTGTTTCTAGGTCCAACCCCTTCCCTATTTAAGGAAGCATTGTGCACCAACTTGGTCTCTGGCTGCACATGCTTCTCAAGCTAGCTCCCAGAGTCCCTATGAGTCCGTATTTCTCCACTTATTGGTGCCTTAGTTTTCTTCTGGTCCTCATTTTCAGCTTCCTCCGGTCTGCCTCTTACCTTTTCTCCTTAACATTTTTATGTAATTTACAAATGTTTTACTGGTCTTTTTTTCCGGCAGTGATGTCTTCTCCGCGGGATTCGGATGGCAGAAAGGCGAGTTCCAAGAGGAAGCATTTATCCTGCTACGATTGTAGCGCTCTTTTGGAGGATAGCTAGCCCTACTCCAGGTGTGACAGCTGCCGTCCGAGGGTCCAACCTTCGAGTGAACCTACGATGCAGGACATGTATCAATGGGTTCAATGGGTCAAGAGCTATGTGGATGGGTCCATCAAAGGAGTCGTAAACCTGCTTGATGAAAGGCTTCCTGCTCAGACGCCTATGGAGTCCTCTGCTCCTGTGGAGAGACCTTCTGTGGTCTCCTTAGTTTCTTGCTCCTCAGATGAGGAGGAGCTTACTTCATGTTTTTTTCCTCCAGAGAAGACACAAAAGCTACTTAAGTCCATCAAGTCGGGGTACCATGATGTTGACCGGGGGGAGCCTTCCGATCCCGCTAGTCGGGCACTTTGTGTCTTTAAAGCGGATGAGACCCTCCTCTCTGTCATGCGTACAGAGTGGAAGAAATCTGAGAAAGATCCGGTTCTAACCAAGAAATTTAGAACCATTTTCCCGATGGCTAAATCCTTGGTGGAATCATGGGGTTCCATTCTCAAGGTGGACATGGCTATTGCCAAATTGTCCAGACGCACTCTGGTTCCAGCAGATGATGGGTCTAGTCTGCAGGATCCCCTTGACAATAGAGTGGAGTGCACTCCGAGGAGAGGTTACACGGCAGCCGCAGCTTCCGCTTCTACAGCCATTGCTGCTACTGAGGTCTCTACGTTCCCCCGGAATCGCCTGAACCAGATTCAGTCGGACATGGATCAGAAGGTCTCTCGTGACGACATTCTGGCTGCATTCAAGACCATTAACCTGGCGACAGATTTCTTGTGCGATACTGAGCAGCTTCAGCTGAAATTGGCGGCCAAATCCATGGCCCTTGTGTCAGCGGCCCGTAGGCCTTTGTGGCTTAAGCCTTTGGTCACTTACAACTCCTCTAAATATAACTTATGTGGCCTTCCCTTTGAGCCCAACCATTTCTTTGGCTTGGAGCTAGATAAAATCATGGAAGGCCTGTCAGATAAGAAGGGGAAGAGTCTTCCCCAACAGTCTTTTCGAGGGCAAGGCAGACAGAACTGTGGAGGTAGGTCTGGCCAGCAGTCAAGAGCTGGAAGGGTCTGGGAAGCGCAGCGAAGAGGTTCGAAGCACTCTCGCGAAGGAGCCACCTCCTGACTACGGGCCTCCTCAAGGCACTTGGATGACTCCCGTTACTCCTTCCTCATTCCTCTACCTCATCTTCCTGTCGGGGGCCATCTCTCCCACTTCAAGGAGAATTGGAGCTGAGATGTTTCAGATCCCTGGGTCCTGAACATCATCTCTGAGGGGTATTTAATCAATCTCATCTCTCTTCCTCCGGACAGGTTCATCAAGAGCAAGCTCTTACAGGCTGCCAAGCAGTTGGTTCTGGAGGCTTACATTCAGGACTACATCCGCAAGGAGGCTCTGGAGGAGGTTCCGGCATGGGAATGGGGCTTAGGGATCTACTCACCAGTTTTTCTGGTTCCCAAGATGTCAGGAGATCTCTGGATTATCGATCTGAGGTATTTCAATCGATATATAAGGAAGAGGAAGTTTCGTATAGAGACCATCAGGTCAGTGGTTCACGTTCTCAATACTGGAGACGTGATGGCAACCCTGGACCTCAAAGATGCAGATCTGTACATCCAGATTCATCCTGCTTCCAGGAGATATCTCAGAATCGCAGTCCAGGTTTCGGGTGTCGTCAGACACCTTTAGTTTGTTGCCTTTCCTTTTGGCATTTCTTCTGCCCCTCACACTTTTACCAAAGTGGTGGTTTCTGTGGTGGCGGCTTTAAGACTTCAAGGAATGACCATCATTCCTTATCTGGACAATTAGCTTTTAAAAGCCTCCTCTCTAGCGGTCCTAACCCACCATCTTCATGTAGCAATCTCCCTTCTGTTCCGCCTGGGTTGGATTATCAACTGGCAGAAGTCGAACGTGAGCCCGTCGACTTCAATATCTAGGCTTCATAATTGACTCCGTTGGGATGTCTCTCGAGTTGACTCCAGAAAGAAGATCCCGAGTACAGAACACGGCAGAGTTCCTATCCGTTCCTTGGCGAGTCCACCATTCGGACTCTCATGAAGATGTTGGGGCTCATATCAGCGTCTGCGGAAGCAGTCCCTTGGGCTCTATGGCACCGCCATCCTCTACAGTTGGAGGTCCTCTCCAAATGGAATGACAGCCCCGCCGGGTAAACTCCCTATGCTCCCTGTCATGGCGAACTCTGTATTCCCTCAGATGGTGGTTCCATTTTTCAGATAGGAAGTCTATGACCCAGCCAACCTGGATCATATTGACAACAGATATGTCCCAAGTAGGCTGGGATGCTCACCTAGACGAATTTCCAGTCCACGGAACCTGGTCTCCTCAGGAGCGGCTTCTCTCATCCAATCTCCACAAGATTCGAGCTATCCGGCTAGCCCTTCTTCACTTCGCCCCTCAGATCTGGGGCAAAGCTGTGAAAGTCCAGTCAGTCAGTATGACTGCGGTACTTTACATCAACAAGCTGGAGGCACAAGATCACTTCCCCTCTTATCAGAGATCGGGGTGATTCTGGATTGGGCAGAGTCAAACCTTTCCCACTTATCTGCGATCCACATTCTAGGCTCCCTCAATATGATAGCGGATCGGCTAAGCCTCGGTCTTCCAACAGTGGAGTGGTCTTTACATCCGGAGATATTCAAGCAGATAGTCCTCAAGTGGGGGATGCCAGAGGTGGATCAAGATTCAACGCCAAGGTAGAGATGTTTTGCTCTCTTTACAGGGAGGACAACCCCCTGGCGATAGATGCTCTGTCAATATCCTGGAGGCTTAGGCTGGCTTACATCTTCCCTCCATTTTCCATGATTCTGAGGGTATTGATGAAAATCCGTCAGGATCAGGCCTCGGTGATAGCCATCATACCGTTTTGGCCGAAGAGATCCTGGTTTCCCCAGCTCACCCAAATGAGTCAAGGGCAATATCGTAGGCTCCCCCCTGGTGTCGTGGGACACTCACCTCTGCACAAGTTCAACCTGACAGCCTGGAGGTTGATCAGTCCCTTCTCAGAATAGAAGGGCTTTTAGAGTCGGTCCTGAGAACGCTGTCTCATTCAAGAGCGGACTCTACCAAGAGAACCTACTCACGATTATGAGAATTTTCTCATCCTGGTGTACCTCAAAGGAGGTGGCGTCTGCAGGTCTGCCCCTCTCCTCCATCCTTCAGTTCCTGCAAGACGGCCTTGACAAGGGCTCCTGGGTTCAAGTTTCAGCCATCTCAGCTTGCCTCAACAGGTCTTTTTCTCAGGACCTGCTCATTAAACGGTTCCTTAAAGGAGTGGAAAGATTAAAACCTACAGTACTGAGACCAATTTCTCAATGGGATTTATCAGTAGTTCTCAAGGGGTTAGCATCTCCCCCCCTTCGAGCCTTTGGAGGAGGTGGATTTCAAGTTTGTCACATGGAAACTTCTTTTTCTCCTTGCAATGACTTCGGCCAAGAGAGTCTCTGAGCTTCAAGCTCTCTCAGCACACGCGCCCTATACCATCTTTTTGCAAGACCGGGTCCTTCTAAGATTTCTCCCATACTTTAGGCCTAAAGTTCCTTCATTTCAGAATATCAACCAGGTGATATCCCTCCCGATTCTTTCTACACCTTCTACCTCCTCCAAGGAACCTGTTAGATATCCTCTGGACGTCTCGAGATGCCTCCGGATCTATGTGAATACATCAAAGGAGTTCAGGAAAGATGAAAATCTTCTAATCCTGTTTGCCGGTAAGTTTAAAGGCCGTAAGGCATGGATGTCAAACTCATGGCCCTCCAGATGTTGCAAAACTACAACTCCCATCATTCCCTGATAGCTGTAGTATGCCCAGGCATGATGGGAGTTGTAGTTTTTCAACAGCTGGAGGGCCACGAGTTTGACATCCCTGCCGTAAGGCATCTAAACCATCCATCAGTTGATGGATTAAGGAGGCTTTTAGGGAATCCTTTGTTTCCCAATCTCTAGACCCTCCGGGGTGTGTGAAGGCCCATTCTACTAGGGTCGTAGCTACTTCCTTTGCCGAGAGAAGTCTTCTTCCTCTTGACATGATTTGAAAGTCTGCCTCCTGGAGTTCTGAATCAACATTCATCTATAGATTGGATGCCAGATTAGTTTAATTCTCGGCCTTTGGGCAGACTATACTTGATTCTGCCAGGCATGAGGGTCCTCCCTAGGGGTTCTTCTTGCTCTCTCCCCATCTGTGCTGCTGGTAGGACGTAAGGGAATCGTTAATTTCTAACGATAATTTGTTTTCCCTTAGTCCTAACAGCAGCACACAAATATCCCAGCCTAGTAAGGCTCGTTTTCTTCTTGCTAACACAGTGGCCTGGGGGCGATTCCCTCCTTTATAGGGGTTACTTAATTGTCTTATTACTTAGGCTCATAAAAAATTCTGCCGGTCATACCAGTCCACGGGGAGGGGATGGGGGGGAGGGGAACTGGCCGGAACTGCCTGCCGTATCCGGAAATCCATATGCAAATGGAAATCATTTATAGATGGATCCGCATCCGTCTGACAAATGCATTGAAATTCCGGATCCGCAGACCAAGAAACCGGATCCGGTTTTCTGGAACACTTTGTACCGGATCGGGCATTAATACATTTCAATGAGAATTAATGCCGGATCCGGCATGTGTTCCGGAATTTTGGCCGGAGAAAATACAGCAGCATGCTGTGGTATTTTCTCCAGCCAAATACCGCAAAGGGACTGAACTGAAGACATCCTAATGCATACTGAACGGAATGCTTTCCATTTAGAATGCATTAGGATAAAACTGAAGCGTTTTTTTCCGGCATTGAGCCCCCGTGACGGAACTCAATACTGGAAAAGAATAACGCTAATGTGAAAGTACCATTAACCCTTTGAGCCCCGTTTTTTTTTTTGGTTTTTGTTTTTCACTCCCTGCCTTTCTGTGGCCGTTACTTTTTTATTTTTCCGTTCACATAGTTGCATGAGGGCTTAATTTTTGCGTGACAAGTTGTGCTTTTCAATTCCAACATTTATTATTGCATAAAAGTAGTAGGGAGCTGGAAAACAAATTCCAAATGAGGCGAAATTGGAAAAACGCAATTCCTTAACAGTTTTATGGGTTTTGTTTTTATGGTGTTCCCTACGGAGTAAAACTGACCAATTACTTTTGTTCTCTAGGGCAGCGCGATTATGGCGATACTACATATGTATAGTTTTTATAGAGTTTTAATACAGAAAAAAAAACTGAGCACTTCCAGGTTTTTGCACCTCCAGATGCTGTGGTCACGTTTGACCAAAGCATCAAAGGGGTTAAAAGACCACAAGCAGCACCACCACTGGTTGCGGGCATTAGGTCCAGGTGTTTGATGTGTGAAACAGCCAGTACCCAGTTGCTATGGCAACCACTCTGAAGCAGAGGTTGTATCATCTCAGACAATGGGGGTAAATTGCTGTCTCGTAAACGGAGCCTTTAAGAACACGGAGGGCACACTGCCTATGCATGGCTGCCCTCTATTTATTTGTATGGGGCTGCTGAAAATAGCCAAGCGCTGGCACGGCTATTACCGTCTAACCCATAGAAATGAGTGGGAGCGGTGCGCCCTCCGTGACTTTCAAGGCTCCGTTTACGAGATTAGATTCGGGTCCCAGAGGTGGGATCCCAGATATATGCTCCCATTGTCAGAGATAATACAACCCCTTTAAAAACCCAACATGTGACGTACTATTACGTCATGTGTTGGGAAGGGTGCCCCCTGACGAAGGCACGCCGAAACGCGCGTTGGGGTAGCGCCACCCTGGGTTTCTCTGCACACGGTTTATTCAGGTAAGCTCTGGTCTCCCATTGCCCCCCGCTGATTGTGTGGTCAATTGTTGTCCACCGGCACTTTGCCCTTTATGATACACATCTCCATCCTTATACGTTTGTATCTACTTCCAGTGGGGGTGCATGAGCTGACCGTGCTTTACCTGATACTGTATGGTTCCATTTCTCCATTTACTTTTTGCATGGGCTGGGCACTGTACCCTAGATTGCTTACTCCCATGTCAGATATCACGTATATTACATCTTTCTATTTGTTATAACCGTGTGCTCCTTCCTCCCAGGGTGGTGCTGTTTTTTCTCCGCTCCCATCACCTTGCTTTACGGCATCTTATGCACTAATTTACTCTTCTCTTTTTTCTGTTATTTTTAACTTATTGTAATAAAATTTATATATTTTTGGTAATATGAGCTCTCTTTTCATTTGTTTCTGCTATTCTACTCGGGAGCTTTTACCGAGTTACACTTTAGGTGTATCCCCTGCGGCCATTCAGGGTGGGCACTGTCTCTTACCCGCCTTGGGGATACCCTGGGTCATTTTTGTTTGTCTGATCAATACCAAATAAAGCCTGATGCTTTCCCATTACCTGACCATTGCAACATGGTCAGGTAATGGAGCATACTCAAGTCTTCCCAGTACCCCTGGTGATACCGGGGTAATAATTGGGCTAATACTAAGCCTCGCCTTTGTAATGAACTCTGTCAATCAGATAGTGGCCATTACTAAGGGAATAGTAGTAAAGTAAAAAAATAACACAAATGAAAAAAATATTTTATTGAAATAAAACAACACACAGCCCTCAATGACCATGTTATAAAAAATAAAAAAAAATGCTGTCATTGATGTAGTCCAATAAATGCGAAGTCATCCAATTGGGGTATCTGCAACAAAAAAGAAAAAAACATTGGTCCTGTGCTGGGTGCCAACAGCTACAGGCTTTCACTAAGCCCCTCTGTCGTTAGCAATGAAACCCATGGTAGAGCAGAAGTCTTAGGCCCCTTGCAGACGAGCATGTGCGCATGAGGTCCGGATTTTCACGCAGCCCCATTCACTTCTATGGGGCCAGAGTTGCGTGGAAATCGCAGAATATAGAACATGCTGCGATTTTCACGCAACGCACAAGTAATGTGTGAAAAGCAACGCTCATGTACACAGCCACATTGAAATGAATGCGTCCCAATCACACATTGCACCCGCGCAGAATACTCGCTCGTGTGAAAGGGACCTTAGGCTTCCTGCCCGACTAGTCTCCTTCTTAAAGGGGAATATTAATATAAGGGACATCAGGAGGAATATGAATTTAGCAAGGATAGGGTTGAGTAATATCATAAATATTGCTAAAATAATGATCTTAACCACTTAGCGCTACGCTAACGCCGAAAGGCGTCATCTCTGCGGCGCTCCCAGGCTACGCTAACGCCAATAGGCGTCATCTCGCGTGAGCCGAGATTTCCTGTGAACGCGCGCACGCAGACGCGCGCGTTCACAGGAACGGAGGTAAGCTAGTGGATCTCCAGCCTGCCAGCGGCGATCGCTCGCTGGCAGGCTGGAGATGTGATTTTTTTTAACCCCTAACAGGCATATTAGACGCTGTTTTGATAACAGCGTCTAATATACCTGCTACCTGGTCCTCTGGTGGTCCCTTTTGTTAGGATCGACCACCAGAGGACTCAGGCAGCTCACTAAAGTAGCACCAAACACCACTACACTACACTACACCCCCCCCCTGTCACTTATTAACCCTTTATAAACCACTGATCAGCCCATATAGACTCCCTGATCACCCCCCTGTCATTGATCACCCCCCTGTCATTGATCACCCCCCTGTAAGGCTCCATTCAGAGGTCCGTATGATTTTTACGGATCCACGGATACATGGATCGGATCCGCAAAACGCATACGGACGTCTGAATGGAGCCTTACAGGGGGGTGATCAATGACAAGGGGGTGATCACGCATATAGACTTCCTGATCACTTCCCTGTCATTGATCACCCCCCTGTAAGGCTCCATTCAGACGTCCGTATGATTTTTACGGATCCACAAAACACATGCGGACGTCTGAATGGAGCCTTACAGGGGGGTGATCAATTACAGAGGAGTGATCACCCATATAGACTCCCTGATCACCTCCGTCATTGATCACCCCCCTGTAAGGCTCCATTCAGACGTCCGTATGATTTTTACGGATCCACGGATACATGGATCGGATCCGCAAAACACATACGGACGTCTGAATGGAGCCTTACAGGGGGGTGATCAGTGACGGGGGTGATCACCCCATATACACTCCCTGATCACCCCCTGTCATTGATCACCCCCCTGTAAGGCTCCATTCAGACGTCCGTATGATTTTTTACGGATCCACGGATACATGGATCGGATCCGCAAAACACATGCGGACGTCTGAATGGAGCCTTACAGGGGGGTGATCAATGACGAAGGTGATCAGGGAGTCTATATGGGTGATCACCCCTGTCATTGATACCCCCCTGTAAGGCTCCATTCAGACGTCCGCATGTGTTTTGCGGATCCGATCCATGTATCCGTGGATCCGTAAAAAATCATACGGACGTCTGAATGGAGCCTTACAGGGGGGTGATCAATGACGAAGGTGATCAGGGAGTCTATATGGGTGATCACCCCTCTGTCATTGATCACCCCCCTGTAAGGCTCCATTCAGACGTCCGCATGTGTTTTGCGGATCCGATCCATGTATCCGTGGATCCGTAAAAAATCATACGGACGTCTGAATGGAGCCTTACAGGGGGGTGATCAATGACGAAGGTGATCAGGGAGTCTATATGGGTGATCACCCCTCTGTCATTGATCACCCCCCTGTAAGGCTCCATTCAGACGTCCGCATGTGTTTTGCGGATCCGATCCATGTATCCGTGGATCCGTAAAAAATCATACGGATGTCTGAATGGAGCCTTACAGGGGGGTGATCAATGACAGGGGTGTGATCAATGACAGGGGGGTGATCACCCCATATAGACTCCCTGATCACCCCCCTGTCATTGATCACCCCCTGTAAAGCTCCATGTAGACATTTTTTTGGGCACAAGTTAGCGGAAATTTTTTGTTTGTTTTTGTTTTTTCTTACAAAGTCTCATATTTCACTAACTTGTGTCAAAAAATAAAATCTCACATGAACTCACCATACCCCTCACGGAATCCAAATGCGTAAATTTTTTTAGACATTTATATTCCAGACTTCTTCTGACGCTGTAGGGCCCCTAAAATGCCAGGGCAGTATAAGTACCCCACATGTGACCCCATTTTGGAAAGAAGACACCCCAAGGTATTCCGTGAGGGGCATATTGAGTCCATGAAAGATTGAAATTTTTGTCCCAAGTTAGCAGAAAGGGAGACTTTGTGAGAAAATACAAAAAAAATAAATTTCCGCTAACTTGTGCCAAAAAAAATATTCTAGGAACTCGCCATGCCCCTCACGGAATACCTTAGGGTGTCTTCTTTCTAAAATGGGGTCACATGTGGGGTATTTATACGGCCCTGGCATGTTAGGGGCCCGAAAGCGTGAGAAGAAGTCTGGGATCCAAATGTCTAAAAATGCCCTCCTAAAAGGAATTTGGGCCGCTTTGCGTATCTAGGCTGCAAAAAAGTGTCACACATGTGGTATCGCCGTACTCAGGAGAAGTTGGGGAATGTGTTTTGGGGTGTCATTTTACATATACCCATGCTGGGTGAGAAAAATATCTTGGTCAAATGCCAACTTTGTATAAAAAAATGGGAAAAGTTGTCTTTTGCCGAGATATTTCTCTCACCCAGCATGGGTATATGTAAAATGACACCCCAAAACACATTCCCCAACTTCTCCTGAGTACGGCGATACCACATGTGTGACACTTTTTTGCAGCCTAGATACGCAAAGCGGCCCAAATTCCTTTTAGGAGGGCATTTTTAGACATTTGGATCCCAGACTTCTTCTCACGCTTTCGGGCCCCTAACATGCCAGGGCCGTATAAATACCCCACATGTGACCCCATTTTAGAAAGAAGACACCCTAAGGTATTCCGTGAGGGGCATGGCGAGTTCCTAGAATATTTTTTTTGGCACAAGTTAGCGGAAATTTATTTTTTTTGTATTTTCTCACAAAGTCTCCCTTTCTGCTAACTTGGGACAAAAATTTCAATCTTTCATGGACTCAATATGCCCCTCACGGAATACCTTGGGGTGTCTTCTTTCCAAAATGGGGTCACTTGTGGGGTAGTTATACTGCCCTGGCAATTTAGGGGCCCAAATGTGTGCGAAGTAGTTTGAAATCAAAATCTGTAAAAAATGGCCGGTGAAATCCTAAAGGTGTTCTTTGGAATATGTGCCCCTTTGCCCACCTTGGCTGCAAAAAAGTGTCACACATGTGGTATCGCCGTACTCAGGAGAAGTTGGGCAATGTGTTTTGGGGTGTCATTTTACATATACCCATGCTGGGTGATATAAATATCTTGGTCAAATGCCAACTGTGTATAAAAAAATGGGAAAAGTTGTCTTTTGCCAAGATATTTCTCTCACCCAGCATGGGTATATGTAAAATGACACCCCAAAACACATTCCCCAACTTCTCCTGAGTACGGCGATACCAGATGTGTGTCCCTTTTTTGCCGCCTAGGTGGGCAAAGGGGCACACATTCCAAAGAGCACCTTTCGGATTTCACAGGCCATTTTTTACACATTTTGATTTCAAACTACTAACCACACATTTGGGCCCCTAAATTGCCAGGGCAGTATAACTACCCCACAAGTGACCCCATTTTGGAAAGAAGACACCCCAAGGTATTTCGTGATGGGCATAGTGAGTTCATGGAAGTTTTTATTTTTTGTCACAAGTTAGTGGAATATGAGACTTTGTAAGAAAAAAATAAAAATAATAATAAATCATCATTTTCCGCTAACTTGTGACAAAAAACAAAAAGTTCTATGAACTCACTATGCCCATCAGCGAATACCTCAGGGTGTCTACTTTCCGAAATGGGGTCATTTGTGGGTTTTTTCTACTGTTTGGGCATTGTAGAACCTCAGGAAACATGACAGGTGCTCAGAAAGTCAGAGCTGCTTCAAAAAGCGGAAATTCACATTTTTGTACCATAGTTTGTAAACGCTATAACTTTTACCCAAACCATTTTTTTTTTACCCAAACATTTTTTTTTAATCAAAGACATGTAGAACAATAAATTTAGCGAAAAATTTATATATGGATGTCGTTTTTTTTGCAAAATTTTACAACTGAAAGTGAAAAATGACAGTTTTTTTGCAAAAAAATTGTAAAATTTTGATTAATAACAAAAAAAGTAAAAATGTCAGCAGCAATGAAATACCACCAAATGAAAGCTCTATTAGTGAGAAGAAAAGGAGGTAAAATTCATTTGGGTGGTAAGTTGCATGACCGAGCAATAAACCGCTAAAGTTGTGGAGTGCCGATTTGTAAAAAAGGGCCTGGTCACTAGGGGGGTATAAACCTGTGGTCCTTAAGTGGTTAAAGGGGTTCTGCAGTTCTTTTAACTGATGAATTGTCACTGCTTGTCGGGGGTCCGACTCCCTGGACCCCCGCCAATCAGCTCTTTGAGAAGGCAGCAGAGTTACAGGAGCACCGCAGCCTTCTTTTTGTTTCCCTCAGGCCCAGTGACGTTATGACTAGTATCACTGGCCGGGACGGGGCTAACCGCATTCAAGTGAATGGAGCTTAGCCGTGCCCATGCCAGTGATACTAGTCATGACGTCACTGGGCCTGAGGGAAACAGAAAGAAGGCTGCGGTGCTCCTGTAGCTCCGCTGCCTTCTCAAAGAGCTGATCGGTGTGGTTTCCGGTTGTTGGACCCTCACCAATCAGATGCTGCAGAATCCCTTTAACCACCTCAGCCCCCCTAGCTTAAACACCTTTAATGACCAGACCTGCACTACACTACTTTCACTGTTTATTGCTCGGTCATGCAACTTACCACCCAAATGAATTTTACCTCCTTTTCTTCTCACTAATAGAGCTTTCATTTGGTGGTATTTCATTGCTGCTGACATTTTTACTTTTTTTGTTATTAATCGAAATTTTACGAAATTTTTGCAAACAAATGAATTTTTTTTAATTTCAGTTGTAAAATTTTTTAAAAAAACCGACATCTAAATAAAAAAAAATTGCTAAATTTATTGTTCTACATGTCTTTGATAAAAAAATGTTTGGGTAAAAAAAAAGAAATGGTTTGGGTAAAAGTTATAGCGTTTACAAACTATGGTACAAAAATGCGAATTTCCGCTTTTTGAAGCAGCTCTGACTTTCTAAGCACTTGTCACGTTTCCTAAGGTTCTACAATGCCCAGACAGTAGAAAAAACCCTCAAATGACCCCATTTCGGAAAGTAGACACCCTAAGGTATTCGCTGATGGGCATAGTGAGTTCAAAGAACTTTTATTTTTTGTCACAATTTAGCTTAAATGATGATTTGTTTTTATTTAATTTTTTTCCTTACAAAGTCTCATATTCCACTAATTTGTGACAAAAAATAAAAACTTCCGTGAACTCACTATGCCCATCATGAAATACCTTGGGTTGTCTTCTTTCCAAAATTGGGTCACTTGTGGGGTAGTTATACAGCCCTGGCATTTTAGGGGCCAAAATGCGTGCAAAGTTTGAAATCAAAATCTGTAAAAAATGGCCTATGCAATCCGAAAGGTGCTCTTTGGAATGTGGGCCCCTTTGCCCACCTAGGCTGCAAAAAAGTGTCACACATGTGGTATCGCCGTACTCAGGAGAAGTTGGGCAATGTGTTTTGGGGTGTCATTTTACATATACCCATGCTGGGTGAGATAAATATCTCGGCAAAAGACGACTTTTCCCATTTTTTTTATACAAAGTTGGCATTTGACCAAGATATTTATCTCACCCAGCATTGGTATATGTAAAATGACACCCCAAAACACATTCCCCAACTTCTCCTGAGTACGGCGATACCACATGTGTGACACTTTTTTGCAGCCTAGGTGGGCAAAGGGGCCCACATTCCAAAGAGCACCTTTCGGATTTCACAGGCCATTTTTTACAGATTTTGATTTCAAACTACTTTGCACGCATTTGGCCCCCTAAAATGCCAGGGCAGTATAACTACCCCACAAGTGACCCCATTTTGGAAAGAAGACACCCCAAGGTATTTCGTGATGGGCATAGTGAGTTCATGGAAGTTTTTATTTTTTGTCACAAATTAGTGGAATATGAGACTTTGTAAGAAAAAAAAAAATATTTTTAAAAATCATTTCCCGCTAACTTGTGACAAAAAATAAAAAATTTGAGGTACTCGCCATGCCCCTCACGGAATACCTTGGGGTGTCTTCTTTCCAAAATGGGGTCACTTGTGGGGTAGTTATACTGCCCTGGCATTTTAGGGGCCCAAATGCGTGCAAAGTAGTTTGAAATCAAAATGCGTAAAAAATGCCCTGTGAAATCCGAAAAGTGCTCTTTGCCCGCCTAGGCTGCAAAAAAAGTGTCACACATGTGGTATCGCCGTACTCAGGAGAAGTTGGGGAATGTGTTTTGGGGTGTCATTTTACATATACCCATGCTGGGTGAGATAAATATCTCGGCAAAAGACAACTTTTACAATTTTTTTATACAAAGTTGGCATTTGACCAAGATATTTATCTCACCCAGCATGGGTATATGTAAAATGACACCCCAAAACACATTGCCCTACTTCTCCTGAGTACGGCGATACCACATGTGTGACACTTTTTTGCAGGCTAGATACGCAAAGGGGCCAAAATTCCTTTTAGGAGGGCATTTTTAGACATTTGGATCCCAGACTTCTTCTCACGCTTTAGGGCCCCTAAAAAGCCAGGGCAGTATAAATACCCCACATGTGACCCCATTTTGGAAAGAAGACACCCTAAGGTATTCAATGAGGGGCATGGCGAGTTCATAGAAAAAAAATATATATTTTGGCACAAGTTAGCGGAAATTGATTTTTTTTTCTTACAAAGTCTCCCTTTCCGCTAACTTGGGACAAAAATTTCAATCTTTCATGGACTCAATATGCCCCTCAGCGAATACCTTGGGGTGTCTTCTTTCCAAAATGGGGTCATTTGTGGGGTGTTTGTACTGCCCAGGCATTTGAAGGTCTCCGCAATCATTACATGTATGGCCAGCATTAGGAGTTTCTGCTATTCTCCTTATATTGAGCATACAGGTAATAAGATTTTTTTTTTCCGTTCAGCCTCTGGGCTGAAAGAAAAAATGAACGGCACAGATTTCTTCATTCACATCGATCAATGTGGATGAAAAAATCTCTGCCAAAAAAAAAAAAGGAGGGGAAAGGCGTCTGCCAGGGGAGGCGGGGACATAGGAGCTCCGCCCAACATCCATACCCACTTAGCTCGTATGCCCTGGCAAACCCAATTTCTCCATTCACATCAATCGATGTGGATGAATAAATTATTGCCGGGATTTTTTATATTTTTTTTTATATACAAAGTGTTTGCCAAAGCATATGAACACCGCCGCCTCCTCAGCTCATATGCCTCAGCAAACGTATCTTTTACTGCAATGGAGAAATCTCGTCTTGCAGCGCCGCATACACTGACTTTTGTGTAATGTGACAGCAGCGCAATGCTTCTGTCAGAATGCACATCAGTGCTGCAGCTAGTCGATTAGTTGGTCCACCTGGAAGGTAAAAAAAAAAGAAAAAACCAGGCCGCAACGCAATAAATTGATTTAATTTATAATAACATTTGAACGGAACATATAAACTTTATTTAACTTTTTGAACAGAACGTTAACTTTTTTGCTTACTGGTGATTTTTTTTGTATTTGTTATTTTTACCTTTATAGGACAAACCTCTTCTTCCCCATGGGACAATGTGCAAAGCGCAAATCGCCCAAAGATGTGGTGAAGTACATTATGCACTTTGTCCCAGGTGAAAGTAGAGGTTTGCAGCAGCTCTGTGTGAATGGGCCCTAATAGCCCTGTGTGCCTGTCCTGTGAGATGCAATCCCTATGCTAAGTGTACCTGTGTGTGGTACTTCCGGAAACACTCCCCAAAGCATAGGGCAGGGTGGTCAGGGCAGTCAGGACAGAAATAGCGGGTGTCACGCCTTATTCCACTCCAACATCCAACATCCAACTCCAACATCTTTTTCGGGGTGACGGTTGGGTTGAGGTACCAGCAACGACATAGGGGAAATGTCGCTCGTGTAGACGGCTCACTACACTGGTGGATGGGGCCACGGAACCTCCTGGATACAGGAGGTTCTCGATGATCTCTTCCTAAAATTTGAGGAAGGATCCTGTTCTCCCAGCCTTACTGTAGAGAACAAAACTATTATATGCAGCCAATTGAATTAAATATACAGACACCTTCTTATACCAGCGTCTGGTGCGTCAGGAAACTAAATAGGGAGCCAACATCTGGTCATTGAAGTCCACCCCTCCCATGAGCGAATTATAGTCGTGGACACAGAGGGGCTTTTCAATGACACTGGTTGCTCGTTCAATTTGTATTGTTGTGTCTGCGTGAATGGAGGAGAGCATGTAAACGTCACGCTTGTCTCTCCATTTCACCGCGAGCAGTTCTTCATTACACAAGGCAGCCCTCTCCCCCCTTGCAAGACGGGTGGTAACGAGCCGTTGGGGGGAAGCCCCGGCGACTAGGTCGCGTGGTGCCACAGCAGCCAATCTGTTCTAGGAACAAATGCCTGAAGATGGGCACAATTGTGTAGAAATTGTCGACATAAAGATGGTACACCTTGCCAAATAAGGGTGACACCAAGTCCCAGACTGTCTTCCCACTGCTCCCCAGGTAGTCAGGGCAACCGACCGGTTCCAGGGTATGATCTTTACCCTCATAGATCCGAAATTTGTGGGTATAGCCTGTGGCCCTTTCACAGAGCTTATACAATTTGACCCCATACCGGGCCCGGTTGCTTGGGATGTATTGTTTGAAGCCAAGGCGCCCGGTAAAATGTATAAGGGACTCGTCTACGCAGATGTTTTGCTCAGGGGTATACAAATCTGCAAATTTGTTGTTGAAGTGGTCCATGGGGGGCCGAATTTTGTGGAGCCGGTCAAAAGCTGGGTGGCCTCTGGGACGGGAGGTGGTGTTATCGCTAAAGTGCAGGAAACGCAGGATGGCCTCAAATCGTGCCCTGGACATGGCAGCAGAGAACATGGGCATGTGATGAATTGGGTTTGTGGACCAATATGACCGCAATTCATGCTTTTTGGTTAGACCCATGTTGAGGAGAAGGTCCAGAAAATCTTTTAATTCGGAAACTTGGACGGGTTTCCACCGGAAAGGTTGGGCATAAAAGCTTCCCGGGTTGGCGGATATAAATTGAGTGGCATACCGGTTTGTTTCTGCCACGACTATGTCCAAGAGCTCCGCAGTCAAGAACAGCTCAGAAAATCCCAGGGCCGAACCGATCTGAGCTGTCTCAACCCGAACTCCAGACTGGGTGGTGAAAGGGGGAACTAATAGTGCGGCTGAAGTTGGGGACTGCCAATCAGGGTTTGCCGGCACCTCAGGGACTCTAGGGGGTCTACGGGCCTGTCTGTGCGGTGGCTGCGACGGGGTAACTATTGCACGTGCCACTGTACCAGCTTCAACTGCCCTTCTGGTGCTTGCCACTTCACCATGTTGTACGGCAGTGCTGGTACTAGTCCAGGGTGGGCTGCGCTGCTGGTGTATGCCTCACCATGTAATCCGACAGCGCCAGCCCCACTCTGCTGCCCTTGAAGCGGATCCTGCGCAACCTGTGGTCTAGCAACACGGGGCCGGGTACGCCTGGTGCTATCAGGGACCTCAACCTCCTCGTCTGAACTTTGGGTCAGACTGCCACTGCTTTCTACAGGTTCATATTCTGACCCGCTAGATTCGTCAGATGAGGGTTCCCATTCCTCATCCGACTGGGTCAGAATCCTGTAGGCCTCTTCAGAAGAATACCCCTTGTTTGACATTTGGACTACTAAATTTAGGGGGTATTCCCTGAGACTACCCAAGAAAAAAAGCAAGCCTGTCTTACAAATGGGAGGCTAGCGAAGTACCGGAGGCCGCCGCGATTGATAAAAAATATCAAAACTAATTTTTTTATCGCCGCAGCGCTTGGAAAGTGATTGTGCAGTGATAAAAAAAAATAATTATTTTTTGTCACTGTGGCGGGGCGGGCGTGGGTGAACGCACATGTGGGCGACCGATCAGGCCTGATCGGGCAAACACTGCGTTTTGGGTGGAGGGCGAGCTAAGGTGACACTAATACTATTATAGATCTGACTGTGATCAGTTTTGATCACTTACAGATACTATAAAAGTACAAATGCTGATTAGCGATACGCTAATCAGTGACTGCGGTGCGGTGGGCTGGGCGCTAACCGATTGCTAACTACCTAACCAAGGGGCCTAAACTATCCTAAAACCAGTCAATACCAGTGAAAAAAAAAGTGACAGTTTACACTGATCACTTTTTTCCCTTTCACTAGGTGATTGACAGGGGCGATCAAGGGGTTAATTGGGGTGATCTGGGGGCTAAGTGAAGTGTTTGGTGTACTCACTGTGAACTGTGCTCCTCTGCTGAGACCAACCGACGAAATGAATCAGCACACGAGCACAGCAGCCATTTAACACTTTATATTTATAAATATAAAGTGTTAACTGGCCTGTGATTCGTTTTTTTTTTTTTTAAATCATCAGCCTGCCAGCGATGATCATTGGCTGGCAGGCTGATGATGCAACCCCCTCGAACTTTTGACGGCCCACGATGCGCATGCGCGGGCCGGCTGTGAGCGCCATCTCGCATCTCGCGTGATGACGCGTATATGCGTGACTGTGCCTGAGACTGTACCTGAGACTGCCGGCTGGGGTCATTTATCAAACTGGTGAAAAGTAGAACTGGAATAGTTGCCCATAGCAACCAATCAGATTCCACCTTCCATTTTCCATAGGAGCTGTCAAAAATGAAAGGTGGAATCTGATTGGTTGCTATAGGCAACTTAGCCAATTCTACTTTACACCAGTTTGATAAATGACCCCATGCATCTTTAACTGGATGGTATTTGATTTGCAGGGTCTTTGAGATGATCATGTGACCTACAGAACCAACCATATATTAAAAGTCCTTTTTCCTTTACTACACAGTCTGGCAGCCTGCTTTACCCTGCTTGCATGGATAGTTAGCGCTAAAGCAGTAAAAAGTAGCCCTGGACTTCCGGTTCCGGCGCTCGTATGTGAAGCAGCAGGAGAAGAGAGCTCCGTGCCGGAGAACCGTTCACAAAGCCACTAGCGTTTTCAGAGGGGTGTAAACCCCGCTCAACTCATATTTCCTCTGGAGTGGATGGAGAAATACCTGACCAGTAGTGGTGCCAGTGTGGGAAGCCCGGCATACCGCAGGCACGCGAAGGGTGAAGCAGGGGAAGACAAGATGGCGGGCGCTGCTGATCGCCTCATGCGCTCAGCCAGATCCTCATCCCAACCCCCCCCCCCCCCCCGTCACCTCGAAGGCCATCGAACCGATTGTGGATGCGGAGAGCTTCGACCAGGAGCCTGAGGTACTACAAGGGCTAGGGGTCGGATGTAAAGCCTTGGCAGTGAAAGTCGCTAAACTTTTAGCCCCAGACATTAAAGCTGCGCTTGAGGCTGCGGTGGAGACCACGCTGTCACAGCTACAGACCGACGTCTCTAGGCACTCGTCCCAGATTTCTGAACTGGAAGACAAGATCAGCTCACTAGAAAGTGACCTGGGCCAGTCGCAGATGCAGCTACAGGCAGTGCTGGAGTCCACCTCGGGTCTCCGCGATAAACTAGAGGACCTGGAAAATCGGTCCCGACGCAGCATTGTAAGAATTATTGGCCTACCAGAATCGATACCTTCCAGCCAGCTTGCGTCGATTTGTGCGGTGGACATACCAAAAGCCCTCGGTATCCGCAGCCCCTGTGTTGTGGAAAGGGCACATCGTGTGGGCCCGTTGCGATCGGACCAAAATGGCGAGCATAACAACAGTAATCAAATTGCAAGGCCCCGTCCCACCATTGTTAAGGATTTGAACTATGCAGAAAAAGCCGACATTTTGGGACACTTCAAGAAGAGAGGGAAGCCGATCGACGTCAGAGGCTACAAGGTTCTGCTGTTTGGTGACTATAGCGCTGAGGTCTCCAGAAGGAGAAGGGCTTTCTCAGTGATCTGCTTAAATCTTGTGATATACCCGGCGATTCTGAAAGTGTTTAAGGATGATGGCTCTGCGGAAACTTTCGTGACACCAGAGGAGGCCGAGAAAAGTATAAATATGCTAACACTAGAGGACACAGCAGAGCGGTCTCCTGACTCGCTTACACCATCAGGAAGACCACCATCATCACAGCGAGACTTGCCAGCCTCACAAAGGCCGCGATCACCACGCCGACGAGGGAATCGGAACTTTAGGATCGACGTTCCAGGAGAGACTAAAGTGCTATCCGCCTGTTATGGGAACATTCGAACCTACACGTATATGGTAGTTGTGTCAGTGAGTTATCCCGTTTATGGCAGCCGTTCTATCTGATGTATATCTATGCTATAGTCGACTTCCATGACTCTCATGGGCGGATTTTAGTAAGCTACCCAGCTGAATCGCCACTAAATGATTGACCTGGAACCGCATATTGATTGCCTGCATAGGTATTAAGTTGAGAAATGACATAATGCCAAAGAGTTTTTTCCCCTCTTTATGTGTACTGAGCAAAGGTTCTTCTGGATAGCGGTTAGTGATAATATACGCACTGTTGGAATTGAGCACATGAGGACGAGAGATAGCGAAGTCTCTAGATAGACGAGAAAAAAGTGAAGTCAGGAAGTTATAAGTTCGCAATCGCCCTAGGTGATAAAGGGGTTATTTTGTTTTCAAGTTGGGAAGGGAGGGAGTCGGGTTTTCATAGCACTACAGATATTCTATCTATACTCTGTGAGAGAAATTAGCATAGTATTAAGATGGTCAATATAGTAACCTGGAATATCAAGGGTCTACGCTCTCCACATAAGAGAATGATGGTTTTACGTCATTTGAAAAAATTACATGTGGATATTGCCTTATTACAAGAAACGCATCTAGGGGCAGCAGATTTTAAAAGAATGCAGAAGTTATGGGTGGGAGAAGTAATAGGGTCCCCATCTGACGGGAAGAAGGCAGGAGTGCTTGTGTTGCTGCATAAAAAACTACATTATAAAAGATACTGACAACGGAAGCGGATGACAGTGGGAGGTTAGTTACCCTAACCATTGAAACCCCTGCAGGGACATTATCAATTTATAATGTCTATGCCCCAAATGCAAGCAGGTCCCTTCATTGGGAATCTAGAAAGGCTAATCTTGCAGGATTCCAATAACTTAGTGTTACTTGGAGGAGATTTTAACATGGTACACTCGGTCCTTGAAGATAGAAAACGAACTAGGTCTGGCAGCACAAATAAGCAGAAGACTTCGTCCATACTTCCCAGTATGATGGACGCTACCAAATTGACGGATATTTGGCGGCATTGCAACCCCACGGAACGGGAATATACACACTTCTCTCACTCTCAATGTGCTTGGTCCCGGATAGATTACTTCTTAGGGTCAAGTTTATTGACTACCAAAGTGAGTAAGGTGAAGATGGAGGAGATGGTGATTTCCGATCATTCACCGGTATCATTGAAACTGAGAGAAGTCACCGCAAAGGGTCAAGATATTCTATGGCGGCTATCGGGATACTTAGCCATGGACGAAACTTTTAAATCTAAGCTACTAGGATGGTGGTGGGAATATAAAGATACAAATGGGCAACATCAGGACAACCCGTCCCTTTTTTGGGACACAGCAAAAGCTGTGTTAAGAGGAAAGATCATTTCCTACACGATAGCTCAGAAAAAGGACACACGTTCCAAATTTTTAGAAGCTACAAATAATCTGAGAACGCTCTACACAGAGTTTCAACAGAACCCCACAGAGGCCCACAAAACTAAATGGGTTACGGCTAAACATAACTATGATCACTACTCAGAAAAATTGGAAAGTATCCACGCAGATCACTCTTCAGCATATTTTTTTAAATTTGGGAACAAGTCAGGTAGATTGTTGGCCAGGCTTGCACAAGGGAAGAGAACACAATTGCCACCTCCCAGAATTCAAACAGGAAAGGGGGATCTGTCTAGTGACCCAAAAATCACACTAGAGATATTTAAAGGTTATTATGAACAGTTATATGCCCAGGACCCTTGTGACATTACAGAGGGCCGTGCCTTCCTAGACTCAGTCTCTCTGCCGTCTGTTGAGGAGTCTGACTTGTCAATGCTTAACGCTCCTATCACGGAGCAAGAAATTCACCTGGTGATAAAATCTCTGCATAACGGGAAGGCCCCGAGGCCTGATGGTTTCCCAGCAGAATTGTATAAATCCCTGGGCCCGGAAGTAGTTCCCAGCTTGCTACTGTTATTTCAGTCCATTATCCAAACCCATATGATAATGCCCTCAGGTTACTTGGCACATATTAAACTGATACCCAAACAGGATAAAGATCCCACTCTTCCGGGGTCTTATAGACCAATTTCCTTGATAAATCAAGATCTAAAGATCCTAGCGAAAATAATGGCTAACAGACTAGCCAACATTCTTCCCATACTCATCGGCTCACACCAAGTTGGATTTGTGAAAGGCCGATCAGCCACAATTAACATACGAACAGTCTTGGCAGTCCAAGATTGGCTCCTCAGGAGACGGCAGACGGATGAGATGGGAAGAGAGGCTCTTTTGGCTTTAGATGCCGAAAAAGCCTTCGACAACGTGAACTGGCAATGGTTAGACCTAGTATTAGATAAGATAGGAATTCAAGGCCCTTTTAGGGCGTTTGTCCAGGCAATTTATACCGCCCCGCAAGCAAGGATCTGTCGCCCAGGTTTTTTGTCCGCCAAGTTCCAACTCCGGAAAGGCACGAGACAGGGATGCCCACTTTCCCCACTTTTATTCAATATAGCTCTTGAACCACTTGCTAGGCACCTGCTCAGTTCGGATGTTTATGAAGGAATAAAGGTGGGGAATAGGGAAATTAAACTGACATGTTTCGCGGACTGATATGTTGCTGTTTCTTCATGACCCCACTAAGGATTTGTCAAAGGTCCTGGATACCCTAAATAAAGTGCGAACTTTTATGGGGTATAAGATCAATGTAGCTAAATGTCAGCTGCTGCATGTAGGGAAGGGATTAGGAGCGAGATATGAAGGGGGTCTGATTACGGTAGCACGGGACTATATAAAATACCTAGGAATTAAAATAGGCAAATCCCCGGCTATGATGTACAAGTTAAATTATGACCCATTGATAGCCAAAATCTTTCAAGAATTGCAGAGATGGCAGGAACTCCCGCTGACCCTATTAGGAAGGGCAAGTCTCATTAAAATGACAAGTTTTGCTAGGCTCTTATATCCGCTGCAAACGATACCGCTTTTATTGAAACACACAGACATTAATAAGCTACAATCCGCGTTTATAGCATTCATGTGGAAGAAAAAAAGACCACGTATTGCATATAGGAAACTTTGCCTTCTAAAATGGGAGGGGGGCCTACAATTACCTGATATCTGGGGCTACAACTTGGCAGCACTATGGCGATATATACGAGATTGGGTATGGGGAACCTCACATTACGCTGATAGGGCGTTGGAGCAAGAACTAGTAGCGCCTCTTGACCTACATGCTATGTTACACACTAAAATCTCGTTACTTCCAGAGAGTGCCAAACAAGCTTTGATACTCAGGGACACAATAGCGATGTGGAAACATGTCAGAAAATTATATAGATTACCAATCTATATCTCAACCTACATGCCGCTATGGTCCCTCCTATCTTTCCCTCAGGGGAGATCTAACAGCCTGTTTCAAGATTGGCGTAGGACAAATGTGAGGACCCTAGGAGATCTATTGACTGTCAATGGACTAAAACTACTATCCTGGGAGGAAGTACAGTCCAAATACTCCATACCCCCAAACCAGTACCTACAGTTTTTGCAGATAAGGGCATTCTGCGCAGCCCAATCAAAAACACTGCGCACTGAGACAACCATAACTAGGTTTGCCAGTTTGATGAACCAGGCGAGCAGCATGGACTCTATTTCCATACTATATACAGGGAGTGCAGAATTATTAGGCAAATTAGTATTTTGACCACATCATCCTCTTTATGCATGTTGTCTTACTCCAAGCTGTATAGGCTCGAAAGCCTACTACCAATTAAGCATATTAGGTGATGTGCATCTCTGTAATGAGAAGGGGTGTGGTCTAATGACATCAACACCCTATATCAGGTGTCCATAATTATTAGGCAACTTCCTTTCCTTTGGCAAAATGGGTCAAAAGAAGGACTTGACAGGCTCAGAAAAGTCAAAAATAGTGAGATATCTTGCAGAGGGATGCAGCACTCTTAAAATTGCAAAGCTTCTGAAGCGTGATCATCGAACAATCAAGCGTTTCATTCAAAATAGTCAACAGGGTCGCAAGAAGCGTGTGGAAAAACCAAGGCACAAAATAACTGCCCATGAACTGAGAAAAGTCAAGCGTGCAGCTGCCAAGATGCCACCAGTTTGGCCATATTTCAGAGCTGCAACATCACTGGAGTGCCCAAAAGCACAAGGTGTGCAATACTCAGAGACATGGCCAAAGTAAGAAAGACTGAAAGACGACCACCACTGAACAAGACACACAAGCTGAAACGTCAAGACTGGGCCAAGAAATATCTCAAGAATGATTTTTCTAAGGTTTTATGGACTGATGAAATGAGAGTGAGTCTTGATGGGCCAGATGGATGGGCCCGTGGCTGGATTGGTAAAGGGCAGAGAGCTCCAGTCAGACTCAGACGCCAGCAAGGTGGAGGTGGAGTACTGGTTTGGGCTGGTATCATCAAAGATGAGCTTGTGGGGCCTTTTCGGGTTGAGGATGGAGTCAAGCTCAACTCCCAGTCCTACTGCCAGTTTCTGGAAGACACCTTCTTCAAGCAGTGGTACAGGAAGAAGTCTGCATCCTTCAAGAAAAACATGATTTTCATGCAGGACAATGCTCCATCACACGCGTCCAAGTACTCCACAGCGTGGCTGGCAAGAAAGGGTATAAAAGAAGAAAATCTAATGACATGGCCTCCTTGTTCACCTGATCTGAACCCCATTGAGAACCTGTGGTCCATCATCAAATGTGAGATTTACAAGGAGGGAAAACAGTACACCTCTCTGAACAGTGTCTGGGAGGCTGTGGTTGCTGCTGCACGCAATGTTGATGGTGAACAGATCAAAACACTGACAGAATCCATGGATGGCAGGCTTTTGAGTGTCCTTGCAAAGAAAGGTGGCTATATTGGTCACTGATTTGTTTTTGTTTTTGAATGTCAGAAATGTATATTTGTGAATGTTGAGATGTTATATTGGTTTCACTGGTAAAAATAAATAATTGAAATGGGTATATATTAGTTTTTTGTTAAGTTGCCTAATAATTATGCACAGTAATAGTCACCTGCACACACAGATATCCCCCTAAAATAGCTAAAACTAAAAACAAACTAAAAACTACTTCCAAAAATATTCAGCTTTGATATTAATGAGTTTTTTGGGTTCATTGAGAACATGGTTGTTGTTCAATAATAAAATTAATCCTCAAAAATACAACTTGCCTAATAATTCTGCACTCCCTGTATGTGAGAGGATACACACTGCTCTGGGGTAGTGGAGGAAGTTATCTGCATTATGATTGGTCTTGTCTGTCTCTCGTTAGCTGTATGTGAGAGGATACAGTTTCCTGTGTACGTTATAGTAAATCCAGAGGGCTACGATGAGCCCTGCCCTCTTTTTCCAAGCACCCCCTTTTCCTAACCATTTAAAAAATATTAGTAGAAAGCTCAAAACGTCACAAGTTATTGCGCGAATATGGCGAGCACCATCACTTACAACTTTTTAATGCCGCAGTAGTGTTGCAAGTAATTTGATAACTCCCCCTCAATGACTTCTTAGTTTTAGTTTAGGTATTAAGGAGTGAGTAAGCAAGCAATATAGAGCTGTCAAAACCTGTTTAAAATCTATTGTGTTATAAACAGATGTGTATAAAATAATTAGATAAAATAAAATAAAAATGTATTTACCATTAATAGATTTACTTAGTCCCTTGATAGCAGCAGCAGCAGCATGTGGTGTAGTTATGGGTGTATACAAAATAAATCAGTGGACAATGGCTTCTTAGTAATCATTTAAAAAGTCAAAATTTGTGATTATACACATGTCTATGCTATTTGTACTCTGGGCCGGCCTTAAGACACCCAAGCCCCACTCTGGACAGCAGAGACACGGAGCATTAACATGACTGATAATGCTCCGTGCCTTTCTGTGATCTTTTTACTACAAAATCACAGTGAGATAAAGTTATCACCGTGATTTTGTAGTAAAAAGTTTCAATAAATAACAGGACGGCACTACCTTATTTTAGAGTTGCGGTGCACGTGTCAGTGGATTGGCGTCCAGAGAAACAACGTAACCGGCAGTTCGCAGGATTTCAATCAGTGAATTGGATTTATTGGTCACATATTATATCATAGTGACGCATTTCAGCACCAGTGTGCTCTTTTCAGACTATGCACAAACATCTTTTAAATAGACAAATGAAATACAGAGGAACTGACATCAGCAAGACTCCTCCCCCTCAGTGACGACAATAGGCAATATAATGAAAAGTATATAGTGGGATGTTATCCAATTCGTTTGGTAATCAATTCCGCTAGGGAAAAAGAAAATACATTTATAAACTATATACTTGATTATTACAAATAAAATATATAAAAGGCAGGATACAGCAAAGAAAACAAGACACATTGTATTCACGATTGAGGCCCCTGGGTTCCATCGTTGGTAAACAATGGATCCAGTAGGCCTCTCTCTTTAGTAACAATTTCTTTCTGTCACCCCCACGATGGGGTAACGAAACACCCTCAATAATTTGATACCGCAGTTGTGCAATGTTATGCTTTTTTTGGTGAAAATGAAGGGGTACTGGAAGTAAAAAAGTACCTTTTCTGATAGTAGACTTGTGTTTACTCAGTCTGTCCTTCATTCTCATTGAGGTTTCCCCCACATATAACAATCCACAGGGACACTTGAGAATGTAAATCACAAATCTACTATCACATGTAAATGTGCCCCTTATTGGAATCTTTTCACCTGAATGTGGATGGGAAAAACATGAGCCCTTGATGACACTAGAGCAATTTACACAGTTGAGACAGGGAAATGTACCTTGTCTAGGGGAAGACAAAGTACTTTGTCTTATTTCTGTTCTGTTACTACCCACGTCGGCCCGAACTATTTTACCTCTAATGTTGTCGGCACGTTTATAACACATCATGGGTGGTCTCTGAAATTCACCTATCTGTGGGTAGGATTTAGATAAAATGTGGCAATGTTTATTGACAATAGTCCTCAGGCGTTGGGTCCATGGGTGGTATTTCACCACTAAAGGGATCCGTGATTATTTTTTATTTTTAACCACCTGTGTAATATCCACCCTATCCCGCTGTACCTTCAATAACTCCAAGGGGTAGCCTCTCTCTCTAAATTTATTAGTCATATCATCTAATCTTTTTTGACATGTATCCGTATTACTAACAATGCGTTTCACCCTTTGGTATTGAGAATAGGGAATAGATTGTTTGATGGATGCTGGATGACTACTAGAGAAAGCAAGTAAACTATTTCTGTCAGTACTTTTAGTGAATAAATCTGTCTGTACCTTACCATCTGTCCCCTTGATCACCCAAGTATCTAGAAATGTCATGGTGTACTGCAAACTTCAGCTCCTCCCAGATGGAATTTGAATACATGGTGAATTCCGTGAGGGATCGAACGTCGCCACGCCACACGCAAAAAATATCATCGATGAAACGACACCAAAATATACAATGTTGCTGATACAATAAATTAGAATAGACAAACTGGCTCTCAAAATACGCCATATATGTATTTTCGTATGGCGGTGCGACGTTAGATCCCAACTCGGTCCCACGGCACAACTGATAAAAGGAGTCCTGAAACAAAAAATAATTTTGCTCAAGTACTATTCTCAAAAGTTTAGTTTTTTTTCCAGGGCCTCTTTACATTTTCAGTCTGCTCCTGGCTTAGTGTTTTGTGTAGGGTAAGTGTAGACTATATAGTGTGTTTATAGGGGAATTGTAGACTATACAGTGTTCATATAGGGTAAGTGTAGTCTATATAGTGTGTATAGGGTAAGTGTGTGTGGAGTAATTGTAGTCTATTCTGTGTGTGTGTGTAGGGTAAGTGTAGTCTCTATAGTTTGTGTAGAGTAATTTCAGTCTATAGAGTATAGACTCTCAGCCAATATATTTTGATCAAAACACATCTGTGCCCGCCTACCCACGCCAAGGTGATCTCGGTCAGGCTGGTCCTACTCTAAACCTACCTATGCCGTATGGGCATCTATATTCAGGAGAGCAGACCCTGCACATATACAGCATAGTAGTATATTTTTTGAACTAATTGTACCTTACTTATCTCACTCCTTCTAATCGGTTATATATATTCTCATTAGGGGTGAGCCCGTAATTTTGTTAGGGCTACATATAGGTTTTTCATATACAGCATAGGTAGGTTTAGTGTAGGACAGGGGGGGACTACCATAAATTTTTGTGGTAGGCCAAACTTTTTCAGCTGCCGTAGGTGGTACATCCTCTGTTGCGCTTTCTTGATGATAGTGACAGTATTGCCGTTGGTTGTTGAAAACAGTGGTACAAAGAAACTTGAATGACTCTACTCGGGTTACTGTAAATCCATTTATGATTAGGGGGAGGTGCTGGGGGGGAGATCTCCTGAAGTCTATTATCATCTCCACGGTCTTAAGAGTACTTTCACACTAGCGGCAGGATGGATCCGGCAGGCTGTTCACCCTGTCGGATCCGTTCTTCTGCTATTTCACCGTGCTGCCCGACTGCCGCTCCTTCCCCATTGACTATAATGGGGATGGGAGCGGAGCTTGGGCGAGAGGCCGCCGGACTAAAAGTACTGAATGTCCGACTTTTTAGTCCGTCGGCCTCTCGCTGTGCACTGCCGTGCTGCTCCGGAGCTCCGCCCCATCCCCATTATAGTCAATGGGGACGGAGCAGCAGTCAGGCGGCATGGCGAAATAGCGTCAGGACGGATATGACAGGGTGAACAGCCTGTCGGATCCGTCCTGCTGCTAGTGTGAAAGTAGCCTTAAGAGCATTAAGTTCCAAGTTGTTGGACAGCTGTCCCACTCAAATGCCTATATGCAGACTCATCTCCATTTTGTATGAGACTAACTACTGTAGTGTCATCTGCAAACTTCAGAACCTTGACAGATGGGTCTGTGGAGATGCAGTCATTGGTGTACAGTGAGTAGAGCAGTGGGGAAAGCACACAGCCCTGGGGAGCTCCAGTACTGACTGTCAAAGAGCTTGAGGTGTGTTTCCCAAGTCTAACCTGCTGTCTCCTTTCACTTAAGAAATTGGTTATCCATTTGCAGATGGATTCAGGTATGCGTAGGTGGGAGAGCTTTCTGTGTAGCAGCGATGGTATTGTGGTATTAAATGCAAAGCTGAAATCCACAAATAAAATTCTGGCATAGTTTGCCAGATGTTCTAGTACATACCGTATTTTTCGCCCTATAAGACGCACCTAGGTTTTTGAGGAGGAAACAAGAAGAAACATTTTATTTGGTGGGTTTTGACCTGTGGATGGCACCGTTATGGGGGATCTGTGGATGGCACTGTTATGGGGGGGATCTGAGGGGGGCACTGTTATGGGGGGATCTGTGGATGGCACTGTTATGCGGGGGTGATCTGTGGATGGCACTGTTATGGGGGGAGATCTGTGGATGGCACTGTTATGGGGGGGAGATCTGTGGAAGGCACTGTTATGAGGGGTGATCTGTGGATGGCACTGTTATGGGGGGGGGGGAGATCTGTGGAAGGCACTGTTATGGGGGGGGGATCTGTGGATGGCATTGCTTTATATGTGTCACCCACAAATCCCCCACCCCATAATAGTGGCATCCACAGATGCCCTAATATACCGGAGCTAAACCTGTGGGAGGGGCCGGTGGCATGCAAATGCAATGCACTCACTACTTTATTGCCTAAACCTTTTATAATAATAACTTTAATTGAAGTTCCCCAGCCCCATCTGTACTACTTACTAAATGTCCTGTAGCAGGCAGAGCAGGGCGGGCGGGCGGCCGTAACTCACTGATGTCACGTGCCTGTGCCGCCTGCTTTATGAATGAAGTAGGCAGCGCAGGCAAGTGACATCAGTGAGTTATGGCCGGCCGCCCGGCCTGCTCTGCCTACTACAGGACATTTAGTAAGTAGTACAGATGGGCTGGGGATCGGATCGGAACTTCAATTAAAGTTATTATTATAAAAGGTTTAGGCATTAAGGAAGTGAGTGAGTGGCGGGGCCGGAGTACAGTGACCGCACCGGCAAGGCATTGGCAGAATTCGAAAAATACGGTAATGCATACACATGTTTACAGCATCATCTGCAGATGTATTAAACCTGTAGGCAAACTGTAGAGAGTCCAGCAGGAGATCTGTGATGGATTTCAGATGAGCCATTATCAGTTTTCAAATGCTTTCATGACCAATGATGTAAGGGCAACAGGCCTATAGTCATTTAGACCTGTAGGTTTTGATTTTTTAGGAACTGGGACAATAGTTGAGCGTTTAAAACAGGCAGGGACCATTGAGAGTTACAGAGATAATTTAAATATGTATGTGAAAACAAAGGCTAGCTGATCAGCACAGAATTTCAGACATTTCGCAGACACCGAGTCTGGGCCAGCTGCTTTCATAATATTTTGTCTTTTGAAAAGATTGTTTACATCTAATTGGCATAATCATAGTGAATGCCATTTTGGGAACAGGTAAGTAGATTGTGGCTGACATCCTGTGTTGTGAAGATGCTGAGCCATCGCAGGGGGTGGAGACGTTGACTGGCTGGAGTGCTCGGTTTCGCTGTTAGAACAGAGATGCAAATTATGCGAATTGACTAGGAGTGGATGGCTATTGTTGGTTGTATCAAACCTACAATAGAATGTGTTCAGCTCATTTGCAAGCTGCAGGTTATCTAATTATTGTGGGGCTTTCCTTCTGTAGTTGGTAATTTGATGTAGGGACTTCCAAATTGTGAAACACTCCATTGTGCAACAATTTTCTTCAACTCTTTTTGAATAATGAAAAGGTGAATGGGATAGACGGCTCTACTGTTCAAGAAAATGATAGAGGTGCAAGACTGCTAAATCTGACTCACCTAGTCAGGATAGTGGAAAATAAGAAGTAAAGAGATAAGCAACAAAATGAGCCCTAGGTGGGAGCCCTCGGGATGAAAATTCACTTATTATACAAAAGGTCATCCAGACCCAAAAAATCCCTTTAGGGGTCCCAACAAGAAAGTTTAATGCTGGCAGTGAACAATCCGCATGTGGTAATGCAAATAGACACATTGTGCGAACAATGGCAGTGAATTTGTACGTGGTGAGACAAATAACCACATCATATGAACACTGGTAGCAAATAATCTGCAGGTGGTGATATACAGCCACATTGTATGAACGCTGGCAGTGAGTTATTTGAATGAGGCGATACAAATGGCCAGTGTATAAATGCCGCAAGTGAGCAATTTGAATGTGGTAATACAGACAGCCACATTGTGTGTGCACCTAGTGAATTGAGCAGAAAACTGCTAAGTAGTGTTGCGCAGACTTATAATAAACAGTGTGGCTGCCTGATTGCCAATTTGTGATAAGTCTACTGTGGATGGTGACAGATGGATGTGAGTCTGTTACATATAACACAATGTGGTAATAATATCCATAAACACACAGACAAATGAAGCACCCACTCAGTCCTCCCAGCAATTCCAAGACTACAAGTGACATATTGCCAGTCCCTGATAGTTTCAATTGTTCATGATCTGTTGTCTGTAGATTTCATTTTAAAGGTACAAATTAAAGAATTTGTTTTATATACATTAAACTTTTTTGTTGGGACCCCTAAAGGGATTTTTGGGGTCTGGATGACCTTTTGTATAATAAGTGAAAGAGATAAGCAGGCACACTCATATATGGGTAAAATCTGATCTAGTTTATTTATAGGAATAGTATATAGATAATAGGATATATATAAAAATGCTGGTTAAGATATAGTTGTAAAATATGAGATTAATTAGATCAATAGTCCAAAATGAGAGTCAATAAAAATGTTCCTTTGGAGTAAAAATAAAAATATAGAATACAAATAAAATAAAATAGCCACTTATGGTGGAAATGGTATTTAGTAGATAAAAAGTAGTCAATGAATGGAGTTCCACCGTGGGATAATCCTTCACAAGACAAGTGAAGATATGCGGTGATTAACACTGATCTTGTATTAAACCAGGAACGTTTTTTCTTGATCTTGGGCTTCAGGATGTCTGTATAGAAACAATATATATAAAGTCAAATGGCTGTAATGCTGCACGTTGCTGTGGCACAAGCCTATAGAGGATTGTCAAACACTAACTACGGTGTATCATCTCAACTACACCATGAGGAGTGCTCCGAAAAATATTACAAAGATCGCGTTCACGTGACCACCCGCGTCATACTACAGACGCGTGAACCACGCACCGGGCGCCACGAGGAGCACCGAAGACTTCACCACCAGATCGCGTTGGACTTCACAAATTCTTCCAGGAACAGCTGACCGTCATCGGAGGATCCGTCCCAGCAGCGCCGATTGGTGGGTAAGTGATCTCTGTAGCCGGAGACAGCGCGGGACGCCTCGCTTAGGCACAGAGCACCTTTTCTTCCCAGAGCACCGTGCAGCATTACAGCCATTTGACTTTATATATATTGTTTCTATACACACATCCTGAAGCCCCAGATCAAGAAAGACCATTCCTGGTTTAATACAAGATCAGTGTTAATCACCGCATATCTTCACTTATTTTGTGAAGGATTATCCCATGGTGGAACTCCATTCATTGACTACTTTTTATCTACTAAATACCATTTTCACCATAAGTGGCTATTTTATTTTTATTCTATATTTTTACTCCAAGGAACATTTTTATTGGCTCTCATTTTGGACTATTGATCTAATTCATCTCATATTTACAACTATATCTTAACCAGCATTTTTATACATATATCCTATTATCTATATACTATTCCTATAAATAAACTAGATCAGATTTTACCCATATATGAGTGTGCCTGCTTATCTCTTTACTTCTTTTTGAATAATCATTTTTTGCGGCAGTGATTGCCTTCTGTAGTTTGTATTTAGCAGCTTTGTAGAGGACTTTATCACCTGTACAATGCGCCCTTTCTTTATCGAGGCACAGCTTCCGAAGATGCGATGTAAACCAGGGTTTATCGTTGTTGCACCTGGTGCACTTTTTGATGGGGATGCAGGACTCTTCGTAAAAGTTAATATATGATGTCACAGCGTCAGTGTATTCATTTAGGTAACTGGTGGATACTTTGAATATATTCCAGTGTGTTGAATCAAAGCAGCTCTGTAGTTTTTCTACCACTTCACTAGTCCATATCTTGACTGTGGTCACTACAGGTTTGGCAGTTTTTTGTCTTTGTCTGTATGTTGGGATGAGCTGTATCACAGCATGATCAGAGTTCCCCAAACCTGCTCTGCTGACAGAGTGATACGAATTTGTAGTCGTAGTGTAACAGTGGTCAAGTGTCTTACCTTCTCTAGATGCGCTTATGACGTGTTGCCTGTATTTAGGAAGTTCTTTGTTTAGGTTAGCAATGTTAAAATCCCCCAGTATGATTAAAAAAAAAGAGTCGGGGTACCTCCTTTCCGCCTCAGTGATTTGATCTGCGAGTATTTGGAGCGCAGGATGCATGCATGTTTGTGGAGGGATGCACACAGAAATCAGAATAAATAAATAAAACTCAGGAGGTGAATAGTAGGGTCTGCAGTTTATGAAGAGTGTTTCCAGCCGAGCCGAGCATGACCTCTTAACCCCTTCAACCCCGGGTCTGTTTTCACCTTCCTGCCCAGGCCATTTTTTTGCAAATTTGACGTGTCACTTTATGTGGTGATAACTTTAAAAGGCTTTGACTTATCCAGGCCATCCTGAGACTGTTTTCTTGTCACATATCGTATTTCATGACAGTGGTAAAAATGCGTAAAAAAATAATAATCATTTTTAATTCATAAAAAATACCAAATTTACCAAAAATGTTGAAAAATTTCCAAATTTCTATTTCTCTCCTTTTATATTAGATAGTAATACCTCCAAAAATAGTAAATACTTAGAAGTTTGGAAGCAAATCTTGAAATTTTTCGGAAAATTTCCCAAACCCACTTTTTAAGGACCAGTTCAGGTCTGAAGTCACTTAATAGAAACCACCCACAAATGACCCCATTTTAGAAACTACACCCTCAAGGTATACAAAACTGATTTTACAAACTTTGTTAACCCTTTAGGTGTTCCACAAGAATTAATGGAAAATGAAGATAAAATTTCAGAATTTAACTTTTTGGCAGATTTTACATTTTAATCCTTTTTTTCCAGAAGCAAAGCAAGGCTTAACAGCCAAATAAAACTCAATATTTATTACCCTGATTCTGTGGTTTACAGAAACACCCCAGATGGGATCGTAAACTGCTGTACGGGCACACGGCAGGGCGCAGTAGGAAAGGAACGCCATATGGCTTTTGGAAGGCAAATTTAGCCAAATTGGTTTCTAGATTCCATGTCCCATTTGAAGCCTCCCCTGATGCACCCCTACAGTAGAAACTCAAAAAAGTGACATTTTGGAAGCTACAGGATAAGGTGACAGTTTTATTGGTACTATTTTGGGTTGCATATGATTTTTAATTGCTCTATATAAAGTTTTTTGTGAGGCAAGGTAACAAAAAAATGGATGTTTTGTTACCGTTTTTATTTCTACAGCACTTACCTGAGGGATTAGGTCATGTGACTTTTTTATAGAGCAGATCGTTACGCACGTGGCAATACCTAATATGTCTACTTTTTCTTATTTATCTAAGTTTTACACAATAGCATTTTTTAAACCAAAATAATGATATTTTAGTGTCTCCAAAGTCTGAGAGCCATAGCTTTTTTATTTTTTTAACGATTCTCTTAGGTAGGGTTTCATTTTTTGCAGGATGAGGTGATGGTCTGATTGGTAATATTTTGGGGGGCATACACCTTTTTGATCACTTGCTGTTGGAATTTCTGTGATATAATATGACAAAAATAGCTTTTTTTTTTACAGTTTTATTTTTTACGGTGTTCATCTGAGGGGTTAAGGTTATGTGATATTTTTAAAGGGCTGGTTGTTACGGATGCACAATAATAGCACAATTGGTCTGAGAGCCATAGCTTTTTTGTTTTGACCGATTCTCTTAGGTAGGGTTTCATTTTTTGAAGGCTGAGGTGACGGTCTGATTTTTGACAGTTTATTTTTTTTCCGTTTTCACCTGAGGGGTTAGGTTATGTGATATTTTTATAGAGCTGGTTGTTACGGATGTGGCGATACCTAATATGTATACTTTTTAATTTTTTTTTCACTTTAGCACAATAGCACAATTGGTCTGAGAGCCATAGCTTTTTTATTTTTTGACCAATTCTCTTAGGTAGGGTTTCATTTTTTGCGGGATGAGGTGTCAGTCTGATTGGTACTTTTGGGGGGCATAAGCCTTTCTGATCACTTGCTGTTGCAATTTTTGTGATTTAATGTGACAAAAATAGCTTCTTTTTTTTACGGTGTTCACCTGAGGGGTTAGGTCATGTGATATTTTTATAGAGCTGGTTGTTACGGACGTGGTGATACCTAATATGTATATTTCTTTATGTATTTCACTTTAGCACAATAATAGCAGTTTTGAAACAAAAAAATTTTTTTGGTGTCTCCATGTTCTGAGAGCTATAGTTTATTTTTTGGGCGATTGTCCTAGGTAGGGGATCACTTTTTGCGGGATGAGGTGACGGTTTTATTTATTGATACCATTTTGTGGGACATACACCTTTTTGATCGCTTGGTGTTGCACTTTTTGTGATCTAAGGTGACAAAAATGGCTTTCTTTTACACCGTTTTAATTTTTTTATGGTGTTTATCGGACAGGGTGGATCATGTGATATATTTATAGAGCCGGTCATTACGGACACGGCAATACCTAATATGTGTGGGTTTTTTTTCAGTTTTTTATTATAAAATAAGGGGAAAGGGGTGTTTTTTTTTTCTTTTTAACTTTTTTTTCTTTACTTTATTTATGATGTTCACTTTTGGGGGTCAGATCCCCTCTGCAATGCATTATAATACATCTGTATTGTAATGCATTGCCTGTTAGTGTATGAGGCTGGATCTCCTCGGCACCCCTGCACGGCATTGGGCTGCCTTGTGTCGCAACGGGTCCCTGCCACAGCAGCGCGGGGACTCGATTCGATCACTCACCCAACACAAACCCCTTCTATGTCGCGGTCAGTGCGGACAGAGTCATAGAAGGGGTTAATCCGCCGGCATCGGCTTTTACAGCGATGCCGACGGATACAGCAGGGGCCCGGCTACAGACTGCCGGCCCCTGCAATGATCGTGCGCACACAACTCTGGTGCCCGCGTGATCACTATGACATACTAGTATGTCAAATTGCGGGAACGCAGTGGTTCCCATGGCGTCGTAGTACGTCATAGGTCGGGAAGGGGTTAATAGCTGTAACATCCATACACCACTTATCATTAATATAGAAGCAGAGTCCACCACCATTGGTTTTGCCAGTGATAAGTGTGTCACAGTCAGATCTGTAGAGTGTAAATCAATTAATTTGCAGAGCATTGTCTGGAATAAGCTCAGACAGCCAGGTTTCTGTGAAGCAGAGAGCGGCAGAGAGATACAAGTCCCTCTTTGTCCTGGTCAGTAGTTGAAGCTCATCTAGTTTGTTGCATATCAACCTGACATTACAGAGAGTGCAGAATTATTAGGCAAGTTGTATTTTTGAGGATTAATTTTATTATTGAACAACAACCATGTTCTCAATGAACCCAAAAAACTCATTAATATCAAAGCTGAATATTTTTGGAAGTAGTTTTTAGTTTGTTTTTAGTTTTAGCTATTTTAGGGGGATATCTGTGTGTGCAGGTGACTATTACTGTACATAATTATTAGGCAACTTAACAAAAAACTAATATATACCCATTTCAATTATTTATTTTTACCAGTGAAACCAATATAACATCTCAACATTCACAAATATACATTTCTGACATTCAAAAACAAAACAATAACAAAAACAAATCAGTGACCAATATAGCCACCTTTCTTTGCAAGGACACTCAAAAGCCTGCCATCCATGGATTCTGTCAGTGTTTTGATCTGTTCACCATCAACATTGCGTGCAGCAGCAACCACAGCCTCCCAGACACTGTTCAGAGAGGTGTACTGTTTTCCCTCCTTGTAAATCTCACATTTGATGATGGACCGCAGGTTCTCAATGGGGTTCAGATCAGGTGAACAAGGAGGCCATGTCATTAAATTTTCTTCTTTTATACCCTTTCTTGCCAGCCACGTTGTGGAGTACTTGGACGCGTGTGATGGAGCATTGTCCTGCATGAAAATCATGTTTTTCTTACCTTGCAGACTTCTTCCTGTACCACTGCTTGAAGAAGGTGTCTTCCAGAAACTGGCAGTAGGACTGGGAGTTGAGCTTGACTCCATCCTCAACCCAAAAAGGCCCCACAAGCTCATCTTTGATGATACCAGCCCAAACCAGTACTCCACCTTCACCTTGCTGGCGTCTGAGTCGGACTGGAGCTCTCTGCCCTTTACCAATCCAGCCATCTGGCCCATCAAGACTCACTCTCATTTCATCAGTCCATAAAACCTTAGAAAAATCAGTCTTGAGATATTTCTTGGCCCAGTCTTGACGTTTCAGCTCGTGTGTCTTGTTCAGGGGTGGTCGTCTTTCAGCCTTTCTTACCTTGGCCATGTCTCTGAGTATTGCACACCTTGTGCTTTTGGGCACTCCAGTGATGTTGCAGCTCTTAAATATGGCCAAACTGGTGGCAAGTGGCATCTTGGCATCTGCACGCTTGACTTTTCTCAGTTCATGGGCAGTTATTTTGCGCCTTGGTTTTTCCACACGCTTCTTGCGACCCTGTTGACTATTTTGAATGAAACGCTTGATTGTTCGATGATCACGCTTCAGAAGCTTTGCAATTTTAAGAGTGCTGCATCCCTCTGCAAGATATCTCACTATTTTTGACTTTTCTGAGCCTGTCAAGTCCTTATTCTGACCCATTTTGCCAAAGGAAAGAAAGTTGCCTATTAATTATGCACACCTGATATAGGGTGTTGATGTCATTAGACCACACCCCTTCTCATTACAGAGATGCACATCACCTAATATGCTTAATTGGTAGTAGGCTTTCAAGCCTATACAGCTTGGAGTAAGACAACATGCATAAAGAGGATGATGTGGTCAAAATACTCATTTGCCTAATAATTCTGCACGTAGTGTAGAGAGTATGATTCCAGGTAGTGGAGAGCGTAGTCCTCTACGCCGAAAACGAGCTTGGATCTCGGAGCGCTTGCCTCTTCTTTTAAGCTTCACTGCCTGATTCAGCATCGTTGGGTTGCACAAGGCAATGTTGAAAAACAAAAACAGATAAAACAAACAGCAAAAGACAGAGCAACTTGCCGTGGCTGCCATTTCCAGACGCCCCCAGACAGAACAGGCGCCTCCAGACAGACCATTCGGGCATGGACCGAGGGCCCGCGGCCACTAGGGGGCCCATTCACTCCTACAGCCAGAGGTCGCAATCAGTGGCGTGCCTAGGGGAAGCAATGTAGTCTTTCCAAGTAAGACGCGCACACTACAGGTTTACACTGAAACTACATTTCCCTGCAAAATAATGGCTGATATCTGGGAATGCACTAAGCTGCTTTATGATACAGGACGGGTAAGTGACGGGTGAGTGTAGTACATGCTGTGATGTGGAGACTTTGCAGTGGATATCATCAGCTGTACAATACTATGAGTGGCAATGAGGGGACACAGAGGTCATTGCTACTATGGAAGGGCCACAGAGGTTATTGCTACTATGGAGGGGGTGCAGAGGGCTTTACTACTACAAAGGGGGCACAGAGGGCTTTACTATTATGAAGGGGGCACAATGGGCATTACTACTACTACAAAGGGGCAAAGAGAGCATTACTTCTGTGGAGGGGGCACAATGGGCATTATTACTATGAATGGGGCACAGAGGAAATGACTACTATAAAGGGGGCACAATGGGTATTACTATTACAAAGGGGCACAGAGAGCATTGCTTCTGTGGAGGGGACACAATGGGCATTATTACCCCACTAGTAACCCTGCTCCCACCCACTAGTGAACCTTCTCATATCCTCCCACTAGTGACCTTGCTCTTCCCTCCTCCAGTCCCCCCTAGTGACCCTGCTCCCCCTCTCCTGTCACCCCACTAGTGACCCTGCTCCTCCCCTCCTCCTGTCACCCCACAAGTGACCCTGCTCCCCACTCCTCCTATCACCCCACTGGTGACTCTGCTCCTCCTGCCTTCTGTCACCTCACTAGTGACCCTGCCCCCCCCCTGTCGCCCCACTAGTAACCCTGCTCCCCTCCATTAGTGACCCTGTGTGTTCCTGTACAGAGAGGAGCCTGACTGGAGTGTGATGAAACCTATCTGTGTGTCTGTCCCTGTGTGTGTGTGTGTCATCATCACAATGCCCACAGTGTTCCTATGTCCACAGTGTCCCATCTTCTTGCCCCGCACAGGACGTTCTGTGCGGGGCAAGAAGATGGAAGAGGAGGCAGAGCCGCCAGCATGGAGTCCGTGGGAGAGGCACACTAAGGATGTAGGTAAGGTAACACTACCACACGATCTGCACTAGTGTTATCTGTGGTTTTTACATAGGACTGCAGGTAACACTACCACATTATCAGCACTAGTGTCATCTGTGTCTTTACATAAGACTGCAGGTAACACTACTACATTATCAGGACTAGTGTTATCTGTGTTTTTAAATAGGACTGCAGGTAACACTACCACATTATCAGCACTAGTGTTATCTGTGGCTTTACATAGGACTGCAAGTAACACTACTACATTTTCTGTACTCAGATAGCCATCACTGTTTTATCTGTGTTGTTACATAGGACTGCAGGGGACATCTACTATATAATCTGTACTCAGAGATATTACTGTATAGGGGGGCCCACAGAGACTTTATTGCCCAAGGGCCCCCATTAGCCTGGCACCGGCGCGATATGTGCGTGGGTGTGGCTTGAGGGTGGGCGGGTACACAGGGGCGACATAATCTCCTATTGCCCCATGAGTTGTCAGTCTGCCCCTGATAGGGTCTCATTGCAGGGGGGTCCCTCTGGTGCTGCTGCTTCTGGAGTGTACAAAGTCTGATCTCAGGGGGTCCCTGGAGTATATGAGTGCAGGTCTGACCACAAGAGAGTCCCTCCCTCTGCTGCTGCTACTATTACTCTTTTGCTTGGCTTCTGTTTACTTTATTTTCTTCCCCAGCACCCCTCCTCCTGTTTGTTTCACTACAGGAGCTTGCCTAAACCCTCCTGTCTAGTGGGATACACACAGGTAGCTGCTGGCTAGTGGGGCTCTGTCTATGTGTTTGAGGAGACAGTCAGTAATGATCTTCTGATCCTATCATCATCGGATAAGGAGATCCCTATTATGGGCAGAATGCTCCCAGTGCTGCTATAGACAGATCAATGCACCACCCTTCCATCACATCTCCTGAGAGGTATGCCAGTGTCCAGAGATGTCCTCCTGCATGTATCCTGACTTGCCCCTGGATGACTTCTTCCCTCCCACACAATTCCCTTTATGTCTGTGCAACGTTCTCAGCCCCTGTGTCTCCACCATCCATATGGGATCCCTGCTGTATGATATCTGTGAAGGTTCTCATTTATCCAGGTCATGATATATATATATATCTGTAAAGAAAAAAATCAAGGCAACTGGACTTACTGTAGATTTCTTGAAAATGTTTCACTCGTTCTGCTGTATGATGTCTCTCCTTCCCAGTCCCTATTTGTGTCCTAACTGTCATCTCACTAGTGACCCTGCTCCCCCTCCTCCTGTCACCTCACTAGTGACACTGTTCCCATTCCTCCTGTCACTCTGCTCCCCCTCCTCCTGTCATCCCACTAGTGACCCTGCTCCCCCTTTCTCCTGTCATCTCACTAGTATCCCTGCTCCCCCCCACTAGTGACCCTGTGTGTTCCTGTACGGAGAGGAACCTGGCTGGAGTGTGGTGAGGCCTAGCTGTGTGTCTGTCCCTGTGTGTCTTTATCCCCCTGTGTGGTGCTGTGTGTGGATTGAGGGTGGGCGGGGACATGAGTTGTCAGTCCGCCCCTGGCCTTAACCCTGCACCCTCTTCTGTAACTGATGTCTTTGGCGCTGGGAATTTCGTTCATGTGATGTTGTGTAGTGCTCTCGGCCCATGAGCACTAAGACTGGATGCACTCATTCTTCACTATGCTCGGCCTGAACTCCGGGAGCATGCTCCAGAAGTGCGCGGTAAGGAGCTGACCTCATGGCAGGAGCTGATAGCCTCCTTTATCATCAGCATAGAGTACAGGCGCGGAAAAAAAGATAATTTTAGTCCGTTCAGAAGTCAGAAACGATATCAACAAAATTGGGAAGAACATCATGATACCATAAAGGTGTTCTGGTTGGTTTGGAGGGCAAAAACAGTCTGACACATTCCCTTAAATGCTATTGTTAATATTCTAAAAATTGCATTTATACAATTATGGACCTATAGTTATGTCTAATATTGTAGGTGTCATTTTGAAAAGCATCAATTAAAATATAGGTGTTTTTTTTACTGTAATAAACAGTTCAGCCTTTGTGTCTTAATTTTTTTTTTTTAAGTTACTTATGTTCTGGATATAAAAAAAAGGGTGCAGGTAATCTGCCTTCAGATTGGTTTTGTGGTTTCTCCTTTGTGCACTAAAAATAAAAATGAAACATATCTTACCATAATGCAGCACATAATATAATTGCACTTGTTTGTTTACTGGTATCAGCTTTGCTTCACATGCTCTCAGAAATGCTCTGATGAATTTTGCTGACTACTGTCATCTCCTGTGAGGCTCCGTGGGCAATCCTGTGGATTTCACATGCACCTGCACAAGCTCTGCTGCCCCGCCCCCACATCCTGTTACATAGCACATCTAGCAGCCACTTCCATATAGGCTGCTGGAACTTTTAAGATTTCATTCCAATCCACAACATGGTGAGTCTTACAGTATGCTACAGCCTGTAAACAGCAGATCTATTTCTCACTTTCCATTCTGTAGAAAGTCCATTATTTATAGACACAACAGATATTTCTGCTGATAACGTTAGTGCAGTGATCTAAAGTCAGAACTATGGCTTTATAAGCAGGATATAGAGTGGTAACTTTTCCCATACAGATTAGTATAGTGTGACAACACACACAATGCTATGTACACATCAAAGTACACAGTGGGGGAGATTTATCAAAACTGGTGTAAAGTAGGACTACCTTAGTTGCCCATAGCAACCAATCAGATCCCTCCTTTCATTTTCCAATAATATATATATATATTAGGGCTCTTTCACACTTGCGTTGTCTGGATCCGGCGTGTACGCCACTTGCCGGAATTACACGCCGGATCCGGAAAAACGCAAGTGAACAGAAAGCATTAGAAGACGGATCAGTTTTCGAAATGCGTTCAGTGTTACTATGGTAGCCAGGACGCTATTAAAGTCTTGGTTGCCATAGTAGTGGTCATCCATGCGCGTGGGGCGCCCTGACGTCACTCTGGAGCGCCCCGGGAGCTGCACGGACGGCAAGTATACTGCTCCCTCGCTCCCCACTACACTTTACCATGGCTGCCAGGACTTTAGCGTCCCGGCAGCCATGGTAACCATTCAGAAAAAGCTAAACGTTGGATCCGGCAATGCGCCGAAACGACGTTTAGCTTAAGGCCGGATCCGGATTAATTCCTTTCAATGGGCATTAATTCCGGATCCGGCCTTGCGGCAAGTGTTCAGGATTTTTGGCCGGAGCAAAAAGCGCAGCATGTTGCGGTATTTTCTCCGGCCAAAAAACGTTCCGGTCCTGAACTGAAGACATCCTGATGCATCCTGAACGGATCTCTCCATTCAGAATGCATTAGGATAAAACTGATCAGGATTCTTCCGGCATAGAGCCCCGACGACGGAACTCTATGCCGGAAGAAAAGAACGCAAGTGTAAAAGAGTTCTTACTCTTTTTGTGAGGCAAGGTAACCAAACAATGGCTGTTCTGGCACAGTTTTTATTTTTTGAAAGAGATGATGGTTTGATTAGTACCATTTTGGGGCACATATGGATTTTTTATTGCTTGGTATTACATTTTTTGTGATGTATAAAAAATAGCTTTTTTGGCACATTTTTTTATTTGATCTTTTTACGGCGTTCACCAGAGGGGTTGGATCACATGCTATTTCTATAGAGCAGGTTGTTACAGACATAGTGAGGCCTAATATATGCATTTTTTTTATTTTACTTTAAACAATAAAAGCATTTTTGAAAAAAAATCTAGTTTTTGTGTTTCCATTTTCTGAAAGCCATATTTTTTTTAATTTTTTGGGCGATTGTCTTAGGTAGGGTCTCATTTTTTGAAGGATGAGATGATGGTTTGATTGGTACCATTTTGGGGCACAAATGACTTTTTTAACGCTTGGTATTACACTTTTTGTGTTGTAAGGTGATAACAAATGGCTTTTTGGCACCATTTTTTTTTTCACCGTCCACCATGCACGTATGGCGCATGTGATATAGCCCTGAGGCAGACAGCCAGGCCCCAAAGCCCTGAGGCAGACAGCCAGGCCCCAAAGCCCTGAGGCAGACAGCCAGGCCCCGAAGCCATGAGGCAGACAGCCAGGCCCCGAAGCCATGAGGCAGACAGCCAGGCCCCGAAGCCATGAGGCAGACAGCCAGGCCCCGAAGCCATGAGGCAGACAGCCAGGCCCCGAAGCCATGAGGCAGACAGCCCGGCCCCGAAGCCATGAGGCAGACAGCCCGGCCCCGAAGCCATGAGGCAGACAGCCAGGCCCCGAAGCCATGAGGCAGACAGCCAGGCCCCGAAGCCATGAGGCAGACAGCCAGGCCCCGAAGCCATGAGGCAGACAGCCAGGCCCCGAAGCCATGAGGCAGACAGCCAGGCCCCGAAGCCATGAGGCAGACAGCCAGGCCCCGAAGCCATGAGGCAGACAGCCAGGCCCCAAAGACATGAGGCAGACAGCCAGGCCCCAAAGACATGAGGCAGACAGCCAGGCCCCAAAGACATGAGGCAGACAGCCAGGCCCCAAAGACATGAGGCAGACAGCCAGGCCCCAAAGACATGAGGCAGACAGCCAGGCCCCAAAGACATGAGGCAGACAGCCAGGCCCCAAAGACATGAGGCAGACAGCCAGGCCCCAAAGACATGAGGCAGACAGCCAGGCCCCGAAGACATGAGTCAGACAGCCAGGCCCCGAAGACATGAGTCAGACAACCAGGCCCCGAAGACATGAGGCAGACAACCAGGCCCCAAAGACATGAGGCAGACAGCCAGGCCCCGAAGACATGAGTCAGACAACCAGGCCCTAAAACCATGAGGCAGACAACCATATGCATGTTCGTTCATATGGATAGTATGAGTCATCAGTCTGGCAGCCTGCAGTGTCTGTGAAGCCCATCCCTCCTGCTGCTGAATCATTACTCAGAGATCCATGGGCAGGGGTGTACAAAGAAATCATTGGGCCCCATAGCGAGAATTTGAATTGGGCCCCCCTGCCCTGTTCTTAGCCTCTCTCACTACACACACGACTCACCTACTTGCGCTGGAACCCAACAGATCCCATTATAATGAATGCAATAAAGTGGGTACACAGCGATTCAGGTAATTCTGCTCCTTTCCTGGAATAGAATACCAAAATCTGATCACAAAAGTTCACATAATCTTAACCAATTAACTGTGCCGGCTGATTATTATATAGTGTGCCACTGCTATACCTCCCATGAACTGTTCCTCCTGTGCGGCTTATTATATAGTGGCGCAATATATAATATAGGCAGTACAGCAGACACAGTTCATGGGGGGGGGGAGGCTATGGTGGTGCACTATATAATAGGCAGCACACCAGACACAGATCATGGGGGGGGGGGCTATGGTGGCGCACTATATAATAGGGCAGCACAGCAGATAGTTCATGGGGGGGGCAGCTATGGTGACACACTATATAATAGGCAGCACAGCAGCAAGCACAGTTCAAAATTATGTTAGCTAGTAGCCAAATGATCTGTGCTTTTGCCTCCCCTAAAATATTACCACCCCCACCCACCAGCACTGATGCAGATTTGTTTCCATTACAGCTCTACTACAGTTGTGTATAAACCTTGGACCATGTATCTGTATGGATGCATATACAGCTCTGATACATTTGTCTTCCTCTCCACTACCAGCACTGTGTTTGAATCACTTCATATACATCTCTGCTACATCTGTCTTCCCCCAGTCCCCTCTAGCACTGTGGGAGAACAGCTTCATACAGACGCCTCTCCCTCCCCTGCCCCACAGGAGCACAGCCATCTGTATCACTGTCCTGAGGACGGCAATAGAAATGAATATGGAGAGAAGCACTATGGGGGCATTTACTGAGGTCACTATATAGGGGTATTTTATACTGGCACATTATGGGGGACATTAGCTCAACTGGAGGCATTACAAGGGGGTATTTTTTGCATTGTCACATTATAAGGAGAATTATTTCTACTGGGGGCATTATGGTGGGCTTTATTACACCCCCATGGTATGACCCCCTAGTAGCAGCACCAGCCTCTCCCTGCTCTGCTATCCCTCTGCCCCTTCTCCAAATCCTTATTATGAAATCTTTCTCATTAGGATAAAACACATCAGCTCCGCCAAGCTCCCGGCCAAGTGTTGAAGCGGCGTCCGAGATCCCCAAGGACCAAGCTAAGAAATTGTAAGTGTTCATGTGAAATATGTTTGTTATACACATATAGCCTACACTGTGCCATACAATATACAGTATACCGCTACACTGTGCCACACAATGTACAGTATACCGCTACACTGTGCCACACAATTTACAGTATACCTCTACACTGTGCCACACAAAATACAGTATACCTCTACACTGTGCCACACAATATACAGCATACCGTCTGTTCTATAAGCACCCTTGTTCTGTGGCGGTGGACAGAAAATAATCTGGAAGTGCCCCTCCCGAGACTAGGCTCTGGATCAGATATTGGTCTGTACCGCTCACAGGAGTGTACATTTCTTCTAAACTGTAATCCGTATCCTCTGACCAGCAGAAATCAGCGCTCACTCGGTAACAACTAACAGACAGTACCTGTAGGCTGTAGCCTGGCCCTGTTACCGAAGCTAGCTGAGTGGTGTAAGGTTAAGGTACTAGTAGAGATGAGCGGCCACTTAATCCTGCAGGATATGGATTACAGTTTAGAAATGTCAAATGTACACTCCTGTGAGAGGCGGGGAGGGAGATCTGTGGATGACACTGTTATGGAGGGGGAAATGGAGATGACACTATTATGGAGGGGGAAATGGAGATGACACTGTCATGGGGTGGATCTGTGGATGACACATATAGCATAGGATGCTATATACGGTATGTGTCATCCACAGATCCCCCCCATAGCAGTGTCATCCACAGATCCCCCTCCCTATAAAAGTGTCATCCACAGGCAGCTAGGACATGTTGAAATCTGAGCGATTTTTTGTTAAACCACAGATGGCAGGACTTTTCTTCCCTCTTGCGGTTTTAGGTATTGGTAAAGTATTGCAGCATTTCTAAGCGTACTTGTGTAAATGTATCGTTGTTATAGCTGCCCCCCCTACTTTTGTCCTGGCCCCCAGTGTGCCCCCCCAAAATTTGAAAGCTAGAGACGCCACTGCCAACCCCATTTTTAAGGCAAGAAATCCCACTTATTAAACCTGACAGCTGTGAAGTGAAAACCATTTCAGGTGACTACCTCTTGAAGCTCATCAAGAGAATGCCAAGAGTGTGCAAAGCAGTAATCAAAGCAAAAGGTGGCTACTTTGAAGAACCTAGAATATGACATATTTTCAGTTGCTTCACACTTTTTTGTTATGTATATAATTCCACATGTTAATTCATAGTTGTGATGCCTTCAGTGTGAATCTACAATTTTCATAGTCATGAAAATAAAGAAAACTCTTTGAATAGGAAGGTGTGTCCAAACTTTTGTTCTGTACTGTGTATATATATATATATATATATATATATATATGTATGTATGTATGTGTGTGTGTGTGTGAATATTTTTTTTCTTCTAATAGACATCAGAAACAGGTTTTTTATTTGTAAATTTTGAAATTGAAAATCAAAGTTAGTCATTTGAATAATTCTAAATATTTCATTTTTCCAGGCAGCTTGCTTCAGACAGTTAGTGTGTCGGTTTCACGACTCAATACAATGAAACACTGTAAAGTGAGCAGGAATCGCAGCTATGTGGTACTGGATTAGGAAAAAAATAATTATTAAAAAAGTGTCTCTATTTACTTTGTATGCTTTCAAACAATTTACATTACATTCAAACATTACATTCAAATAATTTACATTATAGTCCATAGTGTCCTCCCCCAGCGCCTAATCCTTTCATAGAATTGTCCCTAGCGTCCCTCCATTCCATAGAACGGTCCCCAGCGCCCCTCCATTCCATAGAACGGTCCCCAGCGCCCCTCCATTCCATAGAACTGTCCCCAGCGTCCCTTCATTCCATAGAATTGTCCCCATCGTCCCTCCATTCCATAGAATTGTCCCGTGCGTCCATTCATTCCAAAGAATTGTCCCCAGCGTCCCTCCATTCCATAGAATTTTCCTCAGCGTCCCTCCATTCCATAGAATTTTCCCCAGTTTACCTCCATTCCATAGAATTATCACCAGCATCCCTCCATTCCATAGAATTGTCACCAGCGTCCCTCCATTCCATAGAATTGTCCCCAGCATCCCTCCATTCCATAGAATTGTCCCCAGCATCCCTCCATTCCATAGATTTGTCCCCAGCGTACCTCCATTCCATAGAATTGTCCCCAGCGTACCTCCATTCCATAGAATTGTCCCCAGCGTTCCTCCATTCCATAGAATTGTCCCCAGCGCCCATTTATTTCATAGAATTTTCCCCAGCGTCCCTCCATTTCATAGAATTGTCCCCAGCGTCCCTCCATTCCATAGTGTCCTCCCCCAGCGCCACTCTATTCCATAGAATTGTCCCCAGCGTCACTCCATTCCATAGAATTTTTCCCAGCGTCCCTCCATTCCATAGTGTCCTCCCCCAGCGTCACTCCAATCCATAGAATTGTCCTCAGCATCCCTGCACAAAATAAAATCGTCCCCAGCGTCCCTGCACTAAATAGATAACCCCCCTTTGATGGTAATAATAAATAAAATCGTTGGTGAATAAGTGGATGATGTTATCCTGCCACTTACATATGCTGTCTTCTAGCAGGGAACGTCCTCTGTACTGCCGCTTGCTCGTATGGGCATGTCCTCTCTCCGCCGCTCACTTGAAAGGCTGCGCTGCATACAGAGCATGCGCGGCTCTGTATCAGACGTGGCAGAGAAGAAAGAAGTTGAGCGCGTGCACGGCTAGCATGCGCGATCCTGTGTGACTAACCGGCCGCCTGGGTGAAAAGTAAGTGTGGTCTGCACAAGCACAGCCCATAGATGCGGCTGTGGAGCGGTGGCCGTATCTATGGGTTGCCACATGTAAACAATGGGGTAAGAGGGAAGGGAATTTATCAAAATGGCTGCATTTTTAATAATAGAAGCTAAATACAAAAAAAATCTATAGCACTAGTGGAAACTTTTGAAATATGATCTTCCAGATGGGAATATCCCTTTAAGTATAGAAACTGACACCAAAATAAATGTAAATGGGTTCCCTAAGGACCCTGCCATATTTCACCTTAAGGACTGGGCCATTTTTTGACATGTGTCACTTTATGTGGTGATAACTTTAAAACGCTTTTACTTATACAGGCCATTCTTATACTGTTAGTAAATAGAAAATACTTTACATTCCCCATATGTCTACTTCATTAGAAGGCTTAGAAGTTTGGAAGCAAATCTTGAAATTTTTCGCAAAATTTCCCAAACCCACTTTTTAAGGACCAGTTCAGGTCTGAAGTCACTTTGTGAGGCTTACATAATAGAAACCACCCATTTTACAAACTACACCCCTCAAGGAATTCAAAACTGATTTGACTTGTAAGGCTGCTTTTCAGTTCAACTGCACTGTAAAAGTTCTAGCGTAATGAGACGTCGAATCCCATCATACTATTGCTTATGTTCACCAACATAAGGTATGGTGTGGGGTTGACAGTCACAAGCAATTGTCTTGTCTTTTATATGTGCCCAATCCTTTGCTATGTATCTCATGACTCAAGAATGTTGTTTATGTTTTTTCGTTGTTCATATGTACAATGTCTTTCCCAATGCTTTCTGCATAAAAAAAAATCTTAAATAAAGATTGGATTAAAAAAAAATCTGATTTGACAAACTTTGTTAACCCTTTAGGTGTTCCACAAGAATTAATGGAAAATAGAGATAACATTTCAAAATTTCACTTTTTTGGCAGATTTTCCATTTGAATCCATCTTTTCCAGTTACAAAGCAAGGGTTAACAGCCAAACAAAACTCAATATTTATGGCCCTCATTCTGTAGTTTACAGAAACACCCCATATGTGGTCGTAAACTGCTGAACGGGCACACGGGATTGCGCAGAAGGAAAGGAATGCCATGTGGTTTTTGGAAGGCAGATTTTGCTGGACTGTTTTTTTGACACCATGTCCCATTTAAAGCCCCCCTGATGCACCCCTAGACTAGAAATTCCCAAAAAGTGACCCCATTTTACAAACGACACCCCTCAAGGTTTTTAAAACTAATTTGACAAACTTTGTTAACCCTTTAGGTGTTCCACAAGAATTAATGGAAAATAAAGATGAAATTTCAGAATTTCACTTTTTTGGCAGATTTTCCATTTTTATCCATTTTTTCCAGTTACAAAGCAAGGGTAAACAGCCAAACAAAACTCAATATTTATGGCCCTAATTCTGTAGTTTACAGAAACACCCTATATGTGGTCGTAAACTGCTGTACAGGCACACGCAGGGCGCAGAAGGAAAGGAATGCCATACGGTTTTTGGAAGGCAGATTTTGCTGGACTGGTTTTTTGACACCATGTCCCTATTGAAGCCCCCCTGATGCACCCCTAGAGTAGAAACTCCCAAAAGTGACCCCATTTTGGAAACTACAGGATAAGGTGGCAGTTTTGTTGGTACTATTTTAGGGTACATATGATTTTTGGTTGCTCTATATTACACTTTTTATGAGGCAAGGTAACAAGTAAAAGCTGTTTTGGCACCGTTTTTATTTTATGTTATTTACAACATTCATCTGACAGGTTAGATCATGTAGTATTTTTATAGAGCAGGTTGTCACGGACGCGAAAATACCAAATTTTGATTGTTTGTTTCAGTTTTACATAAGCATTTAAAAAAATACCTAATATGTCTACTCTTTTTATATTTCTGCAAGTTTTACATAATGATTTCATTTTTGAAACAATAAAAATCATGTTTTAGTGTCTCCATAGTCTGACAACCATAGTTTTTTCAGTTTAGGTAGGGTACCATTTTTGCGGAATGAGATGGCGGTTTGATTGGCACTATGTTAGGGTGCGTATGACTTTTTTTTTTTTTTAAACATATTTTTGTTTAAAGGAAACCTGTCACCTGGATTTTGGGTATAGAGCTGAGGACATGGGCTGCTAGATCGCCGCTAGCACATCCGCAATACCCAGTTCCCATAGCTCTGTGTGCTTTTATTGCGCAAAAAAATTTATTTGATACATATGCAAATTAACCTGAGATGAGTCCTGTCCCTGACTCATCTCACGTCCAGGACACATCTCAGGTTAATTTGCATAAGTATCAAATCGTTTTTTTACACAATAAAGGCACACAGAGCTATGGGGACTGGATATTGCGGATGTGCTAGTGGCCATCTAGCAACCCATGTCCTTAGCGCTATACACAAAATCCAGGTGACAGGTTCCCTTTAATGCATCATCTGGTAGTAAGATTACATACATTTCAAGAATCATATAAATTTATACAAAATGCATTTTGTTTTCAAGTATAAATAATAAGTGGAAACATGACACAGTCAAAATATAGAACAATCTTCCCACCCTCCCCATCCCTTCAAATTCCCCAAAAGGATATCTGCTCAAGCGCCTCTCTCCTCAATCTTAGAGTCAAAGATAAGAAACATCAAGATGAAGATACCATTTCCAATTTTCCCAAGTTTCCCTTCAACACTGCTTTGGCGTTCCACTCCGTGTATTGGAAAACTGACATGAGTTTAGTAATGTCTGTATAAGATGTTTCACAATAAAGGTTCTCCACTTACGAAAGAAGCCTTTTGTCTTTTTGGAGTTCCGTATCTAGTTTGTCCATATACATGAGGTAAGACATTTGGGATACTAGTTCCTGTAATTGTGGGATATTCGGCTTTAGCCAATTATGCAGAAGGCTACGAAGAGACACTAACAAAGCCACATCTATTATTCGTATGACTTTTTGATCGCTTGCTATTGGCTTTTTTTACACAGTTTATTTTTATTTTACGGTATTCACCTGAGGGGTTAGGTCATGTGATATTTTTATATAGCAGGTTGTTACGGACGCGGTGATACCTAATATGTCTACTTTATTTTATTTATAAAAAGTTTTACACAATAATATCATCTTTTAATGTCTCCATATTCTGAGAGTAATAGTTTTTTTCAGTTTTTGGGCGATTATCTTAGGTAGGGTATAATTTTGGCAGGACGAGATAACGGTTTGATTGGCACCATTTTGGGGTGCATATGACTTTTTGATCGCTTGCTATTACACTTTTTGTGAGGTAAGGTGACAAAAAATTGCTTTTTTTACACGGTTTAATTTTTTAAATTTTTTACGGTATTTACCTGAGGGGTTAGGTCATGTGATATTTTTATAGAGAGGACTATTACAGAAGCGGCAATACCTAATATGTATACTTTTTTTTTTTTTTAGTTTTACACAATAAGGCCTCGTTCACACGTCAGTGTTCGCTCAGTGATTTCCATCAGTGATTTGTGAGCCAAAACCAGGTGCAGCTCTAAACACAGAACAGGAGCAGATCTTTCCCTTCTACCTCATGTCTGTGGAGGCTCCACTTCTGGTTTTGGCTCACAAATCACTGATGGAAATCACTGACCAAACACTGAAGTGTGAACGAGGCCTAACAGCATTTAAAAAAATATATATATATGTTTTAGTGTCTCCATATTCTGAGCCATAGTTTTTTTTATTTTTGGGGCGATTGTCTTAGTTAGGGGCTCATTTTTTGAGGGATGAGGTAACGGTTAGATTGGTACCATTGTGGCGGGCATACGCCTATTTGATCGCTTGGTGTTATACTTTTAGTGATGTAAGGTGACAATTTTTTTTTTATTTAGCACAGTTTTTATTTTTTTTACAGTGTTCGGCCTCATGCACACGAACGTATTTTTTAACGTCCCGCAAAACATGGTTCCGTTGTACCGTGATCCGTGCCCGTTTTTTCTTCCGTGGGTCTGCCGTGATTTTTGGAGGATCCACGGACATGAAAGATGAAAAAAAAATCTAAGTCAAGTTTGCCATTGAAATGATATGAAAAAACGGACACGGATCACGGACACGGATGACAATCTTGTGTGCATCCGTGATTTTCACGGACCCATTGACTTGAATGGGCCCGTGAACCGTTGGCCGTGAAAAAAATAGGACAGGTTATATTTTTTTCACGGCCTCGAAACACGGGTCACGGGCGCGGTGTAAAAACGGTGCTCAAGCCGAGTTTTCAACGGCCCCATTGAAAGTCAATGGAGCCGCAGAAAAAAACGGAAAACGGCACAACGGCCACGGGTGCACACAACGGTCGTGTGCATGAGGCCTTCATCTGAGGGGTTAGGTCATGTGATATGTTTATAGAGCCGGTCGATACGGACGTGGTGATACCTAATATGTCTACTTTTCTTTTTTTTCTCTATTTTTTTATTTATTTGTGGAAAATGACTGTCTTTTTTGTCCCACTTTGGGACTTCAACTTTTGAGGGTCTGATCCCCTTTACAATGCATTTCAATATTACTAAACAATGATAGAAATGGCTGCAGCGCTCACCTCTGACTTTAATCCACGAAGCATGGAAAAAAGGCCAGGACTGGGCCCAATAGAATATCCAACAGAAAGAGAGAATCCAGCTTCTTGTGGAGTAAAAAATTGTTCTTTATTGGCTCATCATATAAAATCCACCAAAATCACAGGAAAAAGGTGTAGTAACATGTTTCGGGCTACAGAATCCATCCCTTCATCAAAACCCTTGTCTTGAAAAAAAGTGTCACACATGTGGTATCGCCATACTCAGGAGAAGTTGGGGAATGTGTTTTGGGGTGTCATTTTACATATACCCATGCTGGGTGAGAGAAATATCTCGGCAAAAGACAACTTTTCCAATTTTTTTATACAAAGTTGGCATTTGACCAAGATATTTATCTCACCCAGCATGGGTATATGTAAAATGACACCCCAAAACACATTCCCCAACTTCTCCTGAGTACGGCGATGCCACATGTGTGACACTTTTTTGCAGCCTAGATGCGCATAGGTGCCCAAATTCCTTTTAGGAGGGCATTTGTAGCATTTGGATTCCAGACTTTTTCTCACGCTTTAAGGCCCCTAAAATGCCAGGGCAGTATAAATACCCCACATGTGACCCCATTTTGGAAAGAAGACACCCCAAGGTATTCAATGAGGGGCATGGCGAGTTCATAGAAGATTTTTTTTTGGCACACGTTAGCGGAAATTGATTTTTTTTTCAGTTTTTTCTCACAAAGTCTCCCTTTCCGCTAACTTGGGACACAAATTTAAATCTTTCATGGACTCAATATGCCCCTCAGCGAATACCTTGGGGTGTCTTCTTTCCAAAATGCGGTCATTTGTGGGGTGTTTGTACTGCCCTGGCATTTGAGGGTCTCCGCAATCATTACATGTATGGCCAGCATTAGGAGTTTCTGCTATTCTCCTTATATTGAGCATACGGGTAATTATATTTTTTTTTTCCGTTCAGCCTCTGGGCTGAAAGAAAAATGAACGGCACAGATTTCTTAATTCAATTTGATCAATGTGGATGAAAAAATCTCTGCCAAAAAAAAAAAAAAGGAGGGGAAAGGCGTCTGCCAGGACATAGGAGCTCCGCCCAACATCCAAACCCACTTAGCTTGTATGCCCTGGCAAACCCGTTCTCCATTCACATCAATCGATGTGGATGAATAAATCATTGCCAGGATTTTTTTATTTTTTTTTATATATACAAAGTGTTTGCCAAAGCATATGAACACCGCCACCCTCTCAGCTCATAAGCCTCGGCAAACATATCTTTTTTACTGCAGAGGAGAAATCTCGTCTTGCAGCGCCGCATACACCGACTTTTGTGTAATCTGACAGCAGCGCAATGCTTCTGTCAGAAAGCACATCAGTGCTGCAGCTAGTCGATCGGTTGGTCCACCTGGAAGGTAAAAAAAACAGGCCGCAACGCAATAAATTTATTAACATTATATAACATTTGAACAGAACATTAACTTTTTTGCTTACCGGTGATTTTTATTTTATTTTTTTACCTTTTATAGGACAAACCTCTCCTTCCCCATGGGACAATGTGCAAAGCGAAAATCGCCCAGAGATGTGGCGAAGTACATTATGCACTTTGTCCCAGGTGTAAGGAGAGGTTTGCAGCAGCTGTGAGGGAAAGGGCCCTAATAGCCCTGTGTGCCTATACTGTGAGATGCAATCCCTATACTAAGTGTACCTGTGTGTGATACTTCCGGAAACACTCCCCTAAGCATAGGGTAGGGTGGTCAGGACAGAAATAGCGGGTGTCACGCCTTATTCCACTCCTGCTACAGACACATCTTTTTCGGGGTGGCGGTTGGTTTGAGGTAGCAGAAACGACATTGGGGAAATGTCGCTCGTGTAGACGGCTCACTACACTGGTGGATGAGGCCACGGAACCTCCTGGATACAGGAGGTTCTCGATGATCTCTTCCTGAAATTTGAGGCAGGATCCTGTTCTCCCAGCCTTACTGTAGAGAACAAAACTATTATACAGTGCCAATTGAATTAAATATACAGACACCTTCTTATACCAGCGTCTGGTTCTGCGGGAAAGTAAATAGGGAGCCAACATCTGGTAATTGAAGTCCACCCCTCCCATGAGCAAATTATAGTCGTGGACCAAGAGGGGCTTTTCAATGACTCCGGTTGCTCGTTCAATTTGGATTGTCATGTCTGCGTGAATGGAGGAGAGAATGTAAACGTCACGCTTGTCTCTCCATTTCACCGCGAGCAGTTCTTCATTACACAAAGAAGCCCTCTCCCCCCTTGCAAGACGGGTGGTAACAAGCCGTTGGGGGAAGCCCCGGCGACTAGGTCGCACGGTGCCACAGCAGCCAATCTGTTCTAGGAACAAATGCCTAAAGAGGGGCACACTTGTGTAGAAATTGTCCACATAAAGATGGTACCCCTTGCCAAATAAGGGTGACACCAAGTCCCAGACTGTCTTCCCACTGCTCCCCAGGTAGACCGGCTCCAGGGTCTGATCTTTACCCTCATAGATCCGAAATTTGTGGGTATAGCCTGTGGCCCTTTCACAGAGCTTATACAATTTGACCCCATACCGGGCGCGCTTGCTTGGGATGTATTGTTTGAAGCCAAGGCGCCCGGTAAAATGTATTAGGGACTCGTCTACGCAGATGTTTTGCTCAGGGGTATACAAATCTGCAAATTTCTGGTTGAAGTGGTCTATGAGGGCCGAATTTTGTGGAGCCGGTCAAAAGTTGGGTGGCCTCTGGGACGGGAGGTGTTGTTGTCTCTAAAGTACAGGAAACGCAGGATGGTCTCAAATCGTGTCCTGGACATAGCAGCAGAGAACACGGGCATGTGATGAATTGGGTTCGTGGACCAATATGACCGCAATTCATGCTTTTCGGTTAGACCCATGTTGAGGAGAAGGCCCAGAAAAATTTTAATTTCGGAAACTTGGACTGGTTTCCACCGGAAAGGCTGGGCATAATAGCTTCCCGGGTTGGCGGATATAAATTGTGTGGCATACCGGTTTGTTTCTGCCACAACTAAGTCCAAGAGCTCCGCAGTCAAGAACAGCTAAAAAAATCCCAGGGCCGAACCGATCTGAGCTGTCTCAACCCGAACTCCAGACTGGGCGGTGAAAGGGGGAACTAATGGTGCGGCTGAAGTTGGGGACTGCCAATCAGGATTTGCCAGCACCTCAGGGATTCTAGGGGGTCTACGGGCCTGTCTGTGCGGTGGCTGCGACGGGGTAACTACTGCACGTGCCACCGTACCAGCTTCAACTGCCCTTCTGGTGCTCGCCACTTCACCATGTTGTACGGCAGTGCTGGTACTAGGTCCAGGATGGGCTGCGCTGCTGGTGTATGCCTCACCACGTAATCCGACAGCGCCAGCCCCACTCTGCTGCCCTTGAAGAGGATCTTGCGCAACCTGTGGTCTAGCGACACGGGGCCAGGTACGCCTGGTGGTATCAGGGACCTCAACCTCCTCGTCCGAACTTTGTGTCAGACTGCCACTGCTTTCTACAGGTTCATATTCTGACCCGCTAGATTCATCAGATGAGGGTTCCCATTCCTCATCTGACTGGGTCAGAAGCCTGTAGGCCTCTTCAGAAGAATACCCCTTGTTTGACATTTGGGCAACTAAATTTAGGGGTATTCCCTGAGACTACCCAAGAAAAAAAGCAAGCCTGTCTTACAAATGGGAGGCTAGCGAAGTACCGGAGGCCGCTGCGGTTGATAAAAAAATATCAAAACTGATTTTTTTTTTATCGCCGCAGCGCGTGTAAAGTGATTGTGCAGTGATAAAAAAAAATATATTTTTTGTCACTGCGGTGGGGCGGGCGTGGGTGAACGCACGTGTGGGCGACCGATCAGGCCTGATCGGGCTAACACTGCGTTTTGGGTGGAGGGCAAACTAAGGTGACACTAATACTATTATAGTATAGTTTTGATCACTTACAGATACTATAAAAGTACAAAAGCTGATTAGCGATACGCTAATCAGCGAATAAGTGACTGCGGTGCGGTGGGCTGGGCGCTAACCGTACGCTAAACTACCTAACCAAGGGGCCTAAACTATCCCTAAAACCGAACAGTCAATACCAGTGAAAAAAATAAGTGACAGTTTACACTGATCACTTTTACTAGTGATTGACAGGTGCAAGAAGGGGTGATCAAGGGGTTAATTGGGGTGCAGGGGGGTGATCTGGGGCTGTGTGTGGTGTTTGGTGCTACTCACTGTGATGCCTGCTCCTCTGCTGGAACCAACCGACGAAAAGGACCAGCAGAGGAGCAGGGAAGCCATTTAACACATCATATTTACTAATATGATGTGTTAGATGGCTCGTGATTTGTGATTTTAAAAATCGTCAGCCTGCCAGCCACGATCATTGGCTGACAGGCTGGTGACGTGACCCCCCCCCCCCCCCCTCTAACTTTTGTCGGCCCGCGATGCGCATGCTCAGGCTGGCCAATCGCGTCATCTCGCGTCTCGCGAGATGACGTGTATATGCGTGACTCTGCGCAGCGCTGCCGCCTCCGGACCACGATCCTGCGTTAGGCGGTTAAATAACAGTTAAACAAAGAAAGCGCCTAATCCCCACAAACATAAAATATATGATTCAATCAAGATTCTATGTAGTGATTCTCCAAAAAATCATCAGCCTCATGAATAGCAGATTTATGATGCAAAGCTACCAAGAGATAGTTACTCACTGGGGGGCTGTCGATCAGGTATATATTCGCAAACACCTGGGACAGTAACCCCCCTGGCCAAGGTCGCTAAGAAAGAAGCACACAAAATCTATGTATAAGCGTGCACTATAGTGGAAATTATTACTCACTTCACTGGGGGGGCTGTCATACAGGTATGTACTCACAAACACCTGGGACAGTTTACCCCCCCCCCCCCCGGCCAAGGTCACTTGAGGTAACTTTAGGCAAAAAGGCATGCACTATGAAAGAAGTTCTTACTCACTTCACTGGGGGGCTGTCAAACAGGTTAAACTTAAGACGCCTGAGACAGTACCCCCTCCCCGGCCAAGTTTGCTTGTAGTATGTCAGAGGTAGAAGTCAGCACACCTAATTCAGGGCTTCTTCTTCAATCTCTTTAATAAACAGGGCTGGAATTGAGTAGTGGAACCACTGTGTCAACCAACTGGTTTGACTTTGTGCTAAACCTAAAGGCGTTAATTATCCTCTGGTCTTCACACTTTATACAAGGATTTGGACTTTGCTGCAGGGGAATTACCAGTCTACTAATTCCTGGAGTAGTCTTGACAGGTAACACATGGGGACCAGAGACACAGATGTGAAGCACTGCAGGATCAGGCAAACCCCCATAGTCATTAACCACCTCAGCTCCCCTAGCTTAAACCCCCTTAATGACTAGACCACTTTTTACAATTCTGCACTACACTACTTTAACTTACAACCCAAATTAATTTTACCTCCTTTTCTTCTCACTAATAGAGCTTTCATTTGGTGGTATTTAATTGCTGCTGACATTTTTACTTTTTTTGATATTAATCGAAATTGACTGAAATTTCTGCAAAAAAAAAATGACATTTTTCACTTTCTGTTGTAAAATTTTTCTAAAAAAACTACATTTCTATATACATTTTTCTCTAAATTTATTGTTCTACATGACTGATAAAAAAAAAAAAGATGTTTGGGTAAAAAAAAAAAATAATAGTTTGGGTAAAAGTTATAGCGTTTACAAACTATGGAACAAAAATGTGAATTTCTGCATTTTGAAGCAGCTCTGACTTTCTGAGCACCTGTCATGTTTCCTGAGGTTCTACAATGCCAACTTTTCCCATTTTTTTATACAAAGTTGTCATTTTACTGAGATATTTCTCTCACCCAGCATGGGTATATGTAAAAATACACCCCAAAACACATTGCCCTACTTCTCCTGAGTACGGCGATACCACATGTGTGACACTTTTCTGCAGCCTAGGTGCACAAAGGGGCCCAAATTCCAATGAGTATCTTTAGGATTTCACAGGGCAATTTTTTATGCATTTGGATTCCAAACTACTTCTCACGCTTTAGGGCCCCTAAAATGCCAGGGCAGTATAAATACCCACAAGTGACCCCATTTTGGAAAGAAGACACCCCAAGGTATTCCGTGAGGGGCATGGTGAATTCCTAGAATATATATTTTCTGACCCAATTTTTTTTTTGACATGAACTTTATACTGCCCTGGCATTTTAGGGGCCCTAAAGATTGGGAAGTAGTTTGGAATCCAAATGCGTAAAAATGCCCTGTGTGACACTTTTTTGCAGCCTAGGTGCGCAAAGGGGCCCAAATTCCAATTAGTACCCTTTAGGAGGGCATTTTTAGGGATTCCAGACTTCTTCTTACGCTTTAGGGCCCCTAAAATGCCAGGGCAGTATAAATACCCCACATGTGGCCCCATTTTGGAAAGAAGACACCCCAAGGTATTCCGTGAGGGGCATGGCGAGTTCATAGAAGTTTTTTTTGGGCACAAGTTAGCGGAAATTGATTTTTATTTTTTTTTTCTCACAAAGTCTCCCTTTCCGCTAACTTGTGACAAAAAGTTCAATCTTTCCTGGACTCAATATGCCCCTCAGCGAATACCTTGGGGTGTCTACTTTCCAAAATGGGGTCATTTGTGGGGTGTGTTTAATGTTCTGGCATTTTGGGCGGGGCTAAATTGTGCGCAACCCTGTAAAGCCTAAAGGTACTCGTTGGACTTTCGGCCCCTTTATGCACCTAGGCTGCAAAAAAGTGTCACACATGTGGTATCGCCGTACTCAGGAGAAGTAGGGCAATGTGTTTTGGGGTGTATTTTTACATATACCCATGCTGGGTGAGAGAAATATCTCAGTAAATTGACAACATACGGACTTCTGAATGGAGCCTTACAGGGGGGTGATCAATGATAGGGGGGTGATCAGGGAGTCTATATGGGGTGATCAGGGGTTAATAAGTGACATGGGGGGGGGGGGGGTGTAGTGTAGTGTGGTGTTTGGTGCTACTTACAGAGCTGACTGTGTCCTCTGGTGGTCGATCCAAGCAAAAAGGACCACCAGAGGACCAGGTAGCAGGTATATTAGACGCTGTTAACAAAACAGCGTTTAATATACCTTTTTGGGGTTAAAAAACAAAAACAAAAAAACGCATCTACAGCCTGCCAGCGAATGATTGCCGCTGGCAGGCTGTAGATCAACTCGTTTACCTTGCGATCCTGTGAACACGCGCTCCTGTGAGTACGCGTTCACAGGAAATCTCGCGTCTCGCGAGATGGCGCGCCGACGTGTCTACGAGGAAATAAACCGACCGCCCGCAGGGCGCATCCCTGCGTTAGGCGGTCGGGAGGCATTTAACATACCACAGTCATGGCAGGCAGAGTATGTGCGAATTTGAAACAGGCGAGAGGTCAGGGAAGGCAGCACAGGGTCAGTATAATGAAAAGGCTCAGGTTAGGTGGCAGAGGGTGAGAATCCGGGAATCAGATAGAAGTCGATACACAAGCAGATTATAGCATCCTTGCAGGATCTAGCAAGATAGTAAACTTGTTGCTCAGGCAGAAAGCTGATTACAGAATAAAAACAGCCTAGCAGCTGCACACTGAACACAAGGAGCGATTAATCTTTGCAATGCTGTATACTGAGGTAAGGTTTAATAAATAATATCCACAATAGACACAGAAGATAACAGAGCGCTGGACCTTTTTTTCTCTGATTAAGTCCTCCTCCGTTCAGTTATTGCACAAAACATATCCGTATGGTTTTCGTATTTGATCCAATTTTTGCGGATCGGAAACAGTAACTTATTAATCACCAAACACATGAGCAATATGGGCTGGGCATAGAATTTCTACAGTATGAATCCGCACAATACGGATGAAATACGGATGACATATGGATGTGTTCCATGTGCGTTCCGTATTTTTTGCGGACCCATTGACTTGAATGGGGCCTCCGACCATGATCTGTGGACAATAATAGGACATGCACTACTTTTTTGCGGAACGGAAATACGGAAACGTAATGCACACAGAGTACCTTCCATTGTTTTTGCTGAACCATTGAAGTGAATGGTTCCGCATACAGTTCGCAGAAAAAAAACGGAACAGAAGCGGAAAGAAAATACGTTCATGTGCATGAGCCCTAAACCAAATTTTTATTGTTCATCAGGCCTCCCCAAACACCAGAATAAAAAGCAATCAAAAGATTTCTGCATCCGAAATTAGTGTCAATGAATAGTGATGGCCAGTTCGCAGTGTTCGCCGATGAACACATGCGATCTGCCATCTTTATTCACAAGCCTGGTGATGCAGAGGTAAGTACGAGAACAGCCTTCATCGGGCTGTTCTCGGAACTGCCTGCTCCCGGTGACCGCATGTGTTTCAGAGTGGCTCGCGGCGCAGGCACAGGTAAGGACTTACCTCTGCATCGCCGGGCTTGGGAATAAAGATGGCCATCACTGCCAATGAAAAGGTCAATTCATCCTGTAAAGAATTAGCCCTCACACCGCACAAAATATAATGTGGCTCACAGAATATGGTGACAGCTCATAACCAAAGGAGCTATGTTGTGCAAAAGTAGTAAAACAAAAATCTTTGCAGATTTGTTCTATTCAGTATATGTACCCCAAAATGATACAATTAAGAAATACAGGGTGGGCCATTTATATGGATACACCTTAACCGCCTCCGGACCGCCTAACGCAGATGTGCAGTCCGGAGGCGGCAGCCCTGTGCACGACGACGCATATACGCGTCATCTCGCGAGGGCCGGGATTTCCTGTGAACGCGCGCACACAGGCGCGCGCGCTCACAGGAACGGAAGGTAAGCGAGTGGATCTCCAGCCTGCCAGCGGCGATCGCTCGCTGGCAGGCTGGAGATCTGATTTTTTTAACCCCTAACAGGTATATTAGACGCTGTTTTGATAACAGCGTCTAATATACCTGCTACCTGGTCCTCTGGTGGTCCCTTTTGTTAGGATCGACCACCAGAGGACACAGGTAGGTCAGTAAAGTCGCACCCAAACACTACACTACACCCCCCCCCCCCGTCACTTATTAACCCTTTATGAACCCCTGATCACCCCTGATCACCCCATATAAACTCCCTGATCACCCCCCTGTCATTGATCACCCCCCTGTCATTGATCACCCCCCTGTCATTGATCACCCCCCTGTCATTGATCACCCCCCTGTCATTGATCACCCCCCTGTCAGGCTCCATTCAGACGTCCGTATGATTTTTACGGATCCACGGATCGGATCCGCAAAACACATGCGGACGTCTGAATGGAGCCTTACAGGGGGGTGATCAATGACAGGCGGGTGATCACCCATATACACTCCCTGATCACCCCCTGTCATTGATCACCCCCCTGTAAGGCTCCATTCAGACATCCGTATGATTTTTACGGATCCATGGATCGGATCCGCAAAACACATGCGGACGTCTGAATGGAGCCTTAAAGGGGGGTGATCAATGACAGGCGGGTGATCACCCATATACACTCCCTGATCACCCCCTGTCATTGATCACCCCCCTGTAAGGCTCCATTCAGACGTCCGCATGTGTTTTGCGGATCCGATCCATGTATCCATGGATCCGTAAAAATCATACGGACGTCTGAATGGAGCCTTACAGGGGGGTGATCAATGACAGGGGGGTGATCAGGGAGTCTATATGGGTGATCACCCCCCTGTCATTGATCACCCCCCCCCTGTAAGGCTCCATTCAGACATTTTTTTGGCCCAAGTTAGCGGACATTTTTTGTTTGTTTTTGTTTTTTCTTACTAAGTCTCATATTCCACTAACTTGTGTCAAAAAATAAAATCTCACATGAACTCGCCATACCCCTCACGGAATCCAAATGCGTAAACTTTTTTAGACATTTATATTCCAGACTTCTTCTCACGCTTTAGGGCCCCTAAAAAGCCAGGGCAGTATAAATACCCCACATGTGGCCCCATTTTGGAAAGAAGACACCCCAAGGTATTCCGTGAGGGGCATGGCGAGTTTATAGACGTGAGAGGCTGAACGGAAAAAAAATATATAATTACCCGTATGCTCAATATAAGGAGAATAGCAGAAACTCCTAATGCTGGCCATACATGTAATGATTGCGGAGACCCTCAAATGCCAGGGCAGTACAAACACCCCACAAATGACCGCATTTTGGAAAGAAGACACCCCAAGGTATTCAGTGAGGGGCATATTGAGTCCATGAAAGATTGAAATTTTTGTCCTAAGTTAGCGGAAAGTGAGACTTTGTGAGAAAAAAATCAAAAAAAAAAAAATCAATATCCGCTAACTTATGCAAAAAAAAAAAAAATTTCTATGAACTCGCCAGGCCCCTCATTGAATACCTCGGGGTGTCTTCTTTCCAAAGTGGGGTCACATGTGGGGTATTTATACTGCCCTGGCTTTTTAGGGGCCCGAAAGTGTGAGAAGAAGTCTGGGATCCAAATGTCTAAAAATGCCCTCCTAAAAGGAATTTGGGCACCTTTGCGCATCTAGGCTGCAAAAAAGTGTCACACATCTGGTATCGCCGTACTCAGGAGAAGTTGGGCAATGTGTTTTGGGGTGTCATTTTACATATACCCATGCTGGGTGAGAAAAATATCTTGGTCAAATGCCAACTTTGTATAAAAAAAATGGGAAAAGTTATCTTTTGCCAAGATATTTCTCTCACCCAGCATGGTTATATGTAAAAGGACACCCCAAAACACATTCCCCAACTTCTCCTGAGTACGGCGATACCAGATGTGTGACACTTTTTTGCAGCCAAGGTGGGCAAAGGGGCACATATTCCAAAGTGCACGTTTCGGATTTCACAGGCCATTTTTTACACATTTTGATTGCAAGGTACTTCTTACACATATGGGCCCCTAAATTGCCAGGGCAGTATAACTACGCCACAAGTGACCCCATTTTGGAAAGAAGACACCCCAAGGTATTCCGTGAGGGGCACGGCGAGTTCCTAGAATTTTTTATCACAAGTTAGCGGAAAATGATGATTTTTCTTTTTTCCTTACAAAGTCTCATATTCCACTAACTTGCGACAAAAAATAAAACATTCTAGGAACTCGCCGTGCCCCTCACGGAATACCTTGGGGTGTCTTCTTTCCAAAATGGGGTCACTTGTGGCGTAGTTATACTGCCCTGGCAATTTAGGGGCCCAAATGTGTAAGAAGTACCTTGCAATCAAAATGTGTAAAAAATGGCCTGCGAAATCCGAAAGGTGCACTTTGGAATATGTGCCCCTTTGCCCACCTTGGCTGTAAAAAAGTGTCACACATCTGGTATCGCCGTACTCAGGAGAAGTTGGGGAATGTGTTTTGGGGTGTCCTTTTACATATAACCATGCTGGGTGAGAGAAATATCTTGGCAAAAGATAACTTTTCCCATTTTTTTATACAAAGTTGGCATTTGACCAAGATATTTTTCTCACCCAGCATGGGTATATGTAAAATGACACCCCAAAACACATTCCCCAACTTCTCCTGAGTACGGCGATACCAGATGTGTGACACTTTTTTGCAGCCAAGGTGGGCAAAGGGGCACATATTCCAAAGTGCACCTTTCGGATTTCACCGGTCATTTTTTACACATTTTGATTGCAAAGTTCTTCTCACACATTTGGGCCCCTAAATTGCCAGGGCAGTATAACTACCCCACAAGTGACCCCATTTTGGAAAGAAGACACCCCAAGGTATTCCGTTAGGGGCATGGCGAGTTCCTAGAATTTTTTATTTTTTGTCGCAAGTTAGTGGAATATGAGACTTTGTAAGAAAAAAATAAAAAATAAAATCATCATCATTTTCCGCTAACTTGTGACAAAAAATAAAAAGTTCTATGAACTCACTATGCCCATCAGCGAATACCTTAGGGTGTCTACTTTCAGAAATGGGGTCATTTGTGGGGTGTTTGTACTGTCTGGGCATTGTAGAACCTCAGGAAACATGACAGGTGCTCAGAAAGTCAGAGCTGCTTCAAAAAGCGGAAATTCACATTTTTGTACCATAGTTTGTAAACGCTATAACTTTTACCCAAACCATTTTTTTTTTTTTGCCCAAACATTTTTTTTTTATCAAAGACATGTAGAACTATAAATTTAGCGAAAAATTTATATATGGATGTCGTTTTTTTTGCAAAATTTTACAGCTGAAAGTGAAAAATGTCATTTTTTTGCAAAAAAAATCGTTACATTTCGATTAATAACAAAAAAAGTAAAAATGTCAGCAGCAATAAAATACCACCCAATGAAAGCTCTATTAGTGAGAAGAAAAGGAGGTAAAATTCATTTGGGTGGCAAGTTGCATGACCGAGCGATAAACGGTGAAAGTAGTGTAGTGCCGAAGTGTAAAAAGTGCTCTGGTCATGAAGGGGGTTTCAGCTAGCGGGGCTGAAGTGGTTAATAAAATGGGAATGGTTGGTGATATTAACTTCCTGTTTGTGGCACATTAGTATATGTGAGGGGGGGAACTTTTCAAGATGGGTGGTGACCATGGCGGCCATTTTGAATCCAACTTTTGTTTTTTCAATATGAAGAGGGTCATGTGACACATCAAACCCACATCAAAAGTGGGAGAAGAAGGTTGCATTGACAATCCAACACAATGGGCAGCACATTAAACACATTTTATAAGTGGTCAGAAACTTGTAAATAACTCATGAAAGAATAAAGTTACGTTAAAACACCATTGTTTTTCTTGTGAAATTCCCAATAAGTTTGATGTGTCACATGACCCTCTTCCTATTGAAAAAACAAAAGTTGGATTCAAAATGGCCACCATGGTCACCACACATCTTTAAAGTTTCCCCCCTCACATATACTAATGTGCCACAAACAGGAAGTTAATATCACCAACCATTCCTATTTTATTAAGGTGTATCCATATAAATGGCCCACCCTGTATATCCATCAATACCTCCAAGGAGCACACACATTGTAGTTACTTAAAAATAAATAAATTAATGGGCTACTATGAGAACTGCTACAGATAGCTGCCTACTACCATCAAAAACATCCAAGTAACCAAGTCTGCTGCCTTGGAGTGAACTTGGATTCTGCCCTCTCCTTCCGACCACACAGCCAAGCCCTTTCCACCACCTGCCGCCTCCAACTCAAAAACATCTCCTGCATCTGCGCTTTCCTCAACATTGAGTCTGCAAAACTAATTGTACATGCCCTCATCATCTCCCGCCTAGACAACTGCAACATTCTCCTCTGTGGCCTTCCATCTAGCACTCTCGCACCCCTCCAATCTATCCTCAACTCTGCTGCCCGACTAATCCACCTCTCACCCTATTACTCCTCTGCCTCTCCCCTCTAACAATCCCTTCACTGGCTCCCCATTGCCCAGCGAATTCAGTTAAAAATACTAACAAATACATACAAGGCTGTCCACAACCTGTCCCCTCCCTACTTTCCCGATACATCCCCACACGCAATCTCGGATCCTCACAAGACCTCCTTTTCTCTCCTCTCCTCTTATCGCCTCTTCCCACAATCGACTCCCAAGATTTTTCACGTGCATCCCCCATTCTCTGGCTTGCTACCCCAACATATCAGACTCTTACCTAGAGTGGAATCCTTCAAAAGAAACCTAAAAACCCACCTCTTCAGACAAGCCTACAACCAGTGACCCTGCTGCCTCTATACCGCCATGACCAGCTTCACCCTCACCTACTGTGTCCTTCTCCCATACCATGTAGACTGTAAGCCCTCATGGGCAGGGCCCTCTCTCCTTCTGTACCAGTTTGTAACTGGTCGTGTTCATGCTTAGTGTAATTGTCTGTATTATGTATGTGCACCCCTTTTCATATGTACAGCGCTATGGAATGAATGGTGCTTTAATAATAAATAATAATACAGTCCATTAAATTATTAGATAAATTATGTGGGCTGCAATTCACTACAGAACAGGTTACAATTAGGAATGAGCAACTCGACTTCAAATGAAACATCCGAAGTCGATTCGCCTAAAACCTTGTTCTAATACTGTACGGAGCAGGAGCTCTGTACAGTAATAGAATGTATTGGCTCCAATGAGCCGAAGTTATTGCTTCGCAAAGTCTTGCGAGACTTCGCACAATAACTTCATAAACTAATTTGTACTGTAAAAAAAACATCTCCCAAACTGTGGTTCAGTTCCAAGGTACCACTTGGAAGCAAACCTGAGTTCGGGAAATAGTTTTTTACAGTACAAATTAATTTATGAAGTTATTACCCGGAGTCTCGCAAGACTTTGCAAAGCAATAACTTTGGCTCATCGGAGCCAATACATTCTAATACTGTACGGAGCTCCTGCACTTCAATACTACAGGGAGAATCTCAAAGGAGCCCATATGGTCTGCAAGAACACCTAATACATTCTGAACACTAGACTGAATAATGAGCAGGAAGAATCACAAAAGATCCAGTACATTCTAGGCACTTCAGTGCCGAACAGGCTACAATATATGTTCTGCAGGGAGGACCCCAAAGGAGCCTATATGGTTTGCAGGAATGCCTCATACATTCTGAACACTTCATATATAATCTAATAATGTGCATGGAAAAATCACAAAATATCCAGCACATTCTAGACACTTCAGTGCTGAACAGGCTACAAGATAGGGTCTGCAAGTAGAAACTGAAAAGAGCCCTTAGGGTCTGCAGGGAGAAACTCAAAAAAGCCCATATGGTCCGCAGGTACATCTCATACATTCTGAGCACTTTACAGACAGGCCACAATAAAGGGTCTGCAGGGAGAACCTCACAGGAGCCCATATGGTCTGCAGGAATGCCTCATACATTCTGAGCACTTTACAGACAGGCCACAATATAGGGTCTGCAGGGAGAACCTCACAGGAGCCCATATGGTCTGCAGGAACGTCTCATACATTCTGAGCACTTTACAGACAGGCCACAATATAGGGTCTGCAGGGAGAACCTCACAGGAGCCCATATGGTCTGCAGGAATGCCTCATACATTCTGAGCACTTTACAGACAGGCCACAATATAGGGTCTGCAGGGAGAACCTCACAGGAGCCCATATGGTCTGCAGGAACGTCTCATACATTCTGAGAACTTCACATACAGGAAAAATTGAATAATGTGTAGGGAGAATGACAAAGCATCCAGTACATTCTAGGCTTTTCAGTGCTGAAGAGGCTACTATATAGTGTCTGCAGGGAGAACCTCAAAAGGAGCCATAATGGACTATTTACTTACTAGCTCTTTTAAAGTTCTCCCTGTAGGATGTATCGACTCCTTTGAATCTCGGCCCAGAGTTTTAGGCCTCTTTCACACGAACGTGTGTGTCCCGTGGCCGTATTGCGGCCTGCATACGGTGTATCCGCAATACATGGGACACCGGCTGTGTGCATTCCGCATCACGGATGAAGACCCATTTACTTGACTGTGTCCACAAATCCAGAGATGCGGTGCGGAACTGAAGCACTACGGAGTGCTTTCGTGGGGTTCGTAAAAAGATAGAACTTGGCGTATCTTTTTGTGGAACGGACGGCTCGCGGACCCCATTCAAGTGAATGGGTCCGCTATCCGCATGCAGCTGGCCCACAGTCGGTGCCCGCGCACTGCGGACCGCAGAACTGCCACGGCCATCACACGTTCGTGTGCAAGAGGCCTTAGTCTGTTCTTTACTGGGGACATGAGCACTGCTGAAGGAATATTATCCCAGCTTACCACATTACCCATCCTCTTTCAATATGTCCTCATGGTGCAGGGACACCATGCTATGAAAAGCACAGTCAAATCAAAAATAAAAAGCGTAATATCCAGCATTTATCTGATATATGATTTTTTTTTTTTTCTCACATTGGGTAAAAATCTATATTTGTAATCTGTGTTGAGCAAATCGAAGACAAACTAATTGACTTCAATCCAAATTTCAGGAAAAATTTGATTAGCACCTAAGCTGAATTTCCTCGTGCTTTGTGGTAACTAATCAATCAATTTTCCCTGAAATGGATGGGGGAAAAAAAACATATTTACCTAATCTGCACGCAAAGAGGCTGCCGCGGCTATCGCAAAATGTCCCACCAGCGTGATGACGTCACCGCAGAAAAATGAATTTCAATCAAGCTGGACATGGCAGCCTCTACGTGAAAGATTTGTATTGTTTCATTTTTACCGGATTAACCCCTGAAAGCCCTCAATGTTCATCTCACATGCTGCAATCAGCGATGAATGTGGCATATAAGGGGGTCAATGATGCGGTTGGAGCGCGATCACCATTCTCCGTCATTATGCCTGCTACATACAAAGAAATGCACTTCATGATGAACTAATTTGTCAATAAGCGAATTTCTTTGTGATTGACAATTTGTAATCAATAAATGGGTTGTAAGCACCCTCTTCAAGGAGGCTGCGCATTCTAGGCTCTTCAGTAAAGATATGTACAGGATACATGGAGAAGAATCAAAGGCGCCCATACATTCTAGGCGTTTCAGCTCTGAAGGACTAGAATGTATGGCAAGCATGCAGTGCAAATCTCAAAGAACGGTGTACATTCTAGACACTTCACTGCTGAACTGGCTAGCAGCGAGCAACTCAACAAACTCTGTACAATCTAGGAACAACTATTACACTTTGAAGGCAGCTTTAGAAGACGTCTACACAACAACTAACACACACGCGTCTCTTCAAGCAGCCGCCATTTTGAGAGCTCACGCCAAGACCCAAGACGAGTGAAGGAAGACCAGTTTTAAACTAATAACGTTTATTACGGTTACCTTATTATAGGACGTGATTTGGTGCATCAAGCCTGTAACAAACCCGTTGTAGTGGCATTTTTTTTAAAAGAAATAAACTACTTTTCACGTGAATTCTATAGCAAACCTAAAATGGCGCCGACACGCCTCCTCCGTGCTCGTCAGTAATGGCGGCAAATGCACTCGCTCCCCCCCTTTCTGTGGTATAATGTAGGACAATGAATAAACTGGCCGTTAGTGGGTCTTTTAATGTAAACGTGTCATCAAAGGTCGTTTCGTACACATTTATATTTACATACAGCCTAAAAGAAAGGTAGCACTGCGGAAGACTACTCATCTTGAAAACCCCGCCTTAGCTACTTGGTACAGTCCGTCGCGTTAATGAATAATACATGAGGAGGGCGGAGTCATTCAGGGTATAAATGAACAGGTATCGCAGACGTTGCTCATTCCGGGTTGCTGATTTGGAAGAAGTTCACTTCGTGCTTACATTTAAAGGTAAGGCGCGCGCAGTGTAAATCTAGTGAATGTGCTCTTTGCTAGGTTTGTGTTCGATCGATTTGCTATCTATCTAATATTATTATTAGACAATGTGTTGTTTCTTATGTTGTATGATAAATGCTTAACGAGTACTTGTGTAGAGAGGCTTTTGTACTGTGGTTTCTAGAGGCAAATATGTAATTGTCTGTACCTAGCGTTTTATGTAACCCGCCAGTGAGCTTTATTTTAGCCTGTCGTTTCCTGCTCCATGGCGCCATTTTGAGCTTCTTTGTTGCAAGCTGCGTGGTAATGGCGCCCGCCCACGTGGCGGCGGCCATTTTGTGGTTCTCTGCATGATTCTCCTAGCAGCCCAGACATTTTAGGCGCTTCTTATCTCCGTTCTATATCTAACTCTTTTGTATTGTGACAGGACTCATCATGTCGTCTAATGACGAGGGAAAGCTTTTTGTCGGTGGCCTGAGCTTTGATACAGATGAAAAGGGCTTAGAATCTTCGTTCTGCAAATACGGATGCCTCTCAGATGGTAAGCAATTGAAATATTGCCGTTGCTGCTTCTTGAGTCTGACATGACTGCCTTTATTTGGTGATGCAATTAAGGGCTACACTTTATTGTTTTACTTCACATTGCAACATAACCCCATGTTGCGATGTGTAGTAAAAGGAAAACTGTGTAGCCCTTATTCACATAATTTCTCCAATGATTGAGTACCACCTTTTTCTTATAAAAGCTGAGACAGTGCTATAAAAAAAAAAGTTTTTGCAACATGCATGGTGTTTCTTACAGTGCTGGTAAAAAAATTGTTACCTTACATCAACTATTTTTATTAGAAAGGTAACTGATGCCCCGGCCTGACTGTGATCATTCAATGCACACGCACGTTCATCGGCGCATGCGTGTGATTACGGACAGTAGGAGGGAGGTTAGAGCAGAGACTAAGGGCGGGTGGAGGGGGAGAGGCTTTGTATGAAAATGACCCATGGGCCTGGGCCACAGCTGTTGCAATGCCACCCCTGGGCACCCTTCATAGCCTCATTTGCATACGGATTAAGTGTTTTAGCTAGCAAGAGACTAACACGGTAAGCAGTTTTAATAGGGGATGCTGTGGACATAACACTGTTATTGGGTGAATTTAATACACACTAATGAAATATGAGTGCACCATGGGTGGGGCCATACAGTTATTACTCTGCTTTGTTCCAGGCATCTGTGCTCCTGGGTCTGAAAGCCCACATCTGCACTGATTAATCAAATCAGACTTGACACCCCGTCCCCTCCCCCTACTTTTACTATGGGATTTCAGATCCAGGAGTGATGCAGTAGACTTCTGATCCTGCCTGTTAACACTGGGTGGGTCAAGTAACAGTGATGCACTGGTTAGCATGGCCCTCCGTGTGCACTTCTTCTGCATGGGTATAACCACTTTCTGACTTATTTTAACTTGTGATTCTTAGCTGACTTGTTGTTTTACATTTCCCCCCTTGTCCAGTGGTGGTTGTGAAGGATCGTGAGACAAAGAAGTCTAGGGGCTTTGGGTTTGTCACATTTGAGAATGCTGATGATGCAAAGGATGCCATGGAAGGAATGAATGGAAAGGTAAGATCTGGTAGTGAAGATGGTTCCCAGTACTTTACTTACTCTTATGGTTAACACGGATGGGGGTACATGTTTGAAGTATATTAAGCACCATTACTAGTGATTCACTTAAGAAAAAAGTGACTACCATTTGTTAAATGCCACCACCTGGTTTCCAGAGTGCTTAGCATTTGGCTCGCATCTGAGTTATGCTGATCATGCATACCCTGTCACTGTGCTGAGCCTCTGCATAGGACACCTATAGAAATTGGCTTTCTGCTGGGAAGAGAACAGGAAAGGAAGCCTCTTTCACAGGTCAGGTGGGATGCATCTGATGGTCTTTAATGGGACTTTTATTTTTTTTATTTTTATATACAAAAGCAGAGCTATGAGGACTGGGTATTGCAGATGTGCTAGTGGCGATCTAGCAACTCATGTCCTCGGCTCTATAACCAAAATCCTGGTGACAGGTTCCCCTATAATGTTTAGCACGTGTGGCGACATTGAGTGTAACAATTTCTTGACAGCTGTAAATATATAGAGCCAAAGTTGGGGGGGGTTGTATTGTACACCAATGGCCAACCCGGGGTGGTAACATGTCTGAGCAACTTGCTGAACACTGATGGGGACCATGTATGTGTGGTCTGATAGTGTTTAACTTCAAGCATGGAACCTGGAAGCATACAGACATCTAACTGATGTGGTTAATTGACCACTGCATCTGAGCAGTGACATCCAAAGAGTGCTGCTCTCCTGCACTGAAATTAAGGAAGACTTTCAGTGGCCGTGGCAACCTTGTGCCCTCTGAAGAATCTGAGGTCTGCCATGCCTGTTACTATGGGTTCATGTCAGGAAAACATGGTGACTGCCACTGACTGCAGTGGAAATTCATTAGTCTATGGGAGAAGTGATCATGTTAATCTCCTAGGAGGATTAGACAAATGCCTTGAGGTGCGATGTTTGCATAGTTAATTTTATTCATAGTATTCTGACTAGAGTTCTTCATTGTTTCAGGTTGTTGATGGAAGACAGATCCGTGTAGATCAGGCTGGAAAATCTTCAGGTGACAGACGTGGAGGTTATAGAGGGGGATCTTCTGGAGGGCGAGGATTTTACCGTGGTGGTGGTGGCGGCAGAGGACGTGGTATGTAATGCATTCTCAGAAGATTGAGCTTTCATATGTGTTGGACAGAACTACAAACATGATAGTAAGCATGTTAAACTTTCTTGGCTAGGTGGAGACAGAGGCTATGGAGGAGGTGGCCGATATGAGAGGAGTGGTGGTTATGGCGGGGGATCCAGAGACTACTACGGAAGGTAAGATAACGGAAGTAAAGGATCTCAACATTAAAGGGGTTGGTCGGCATAATATAAAAACCTGCTCTCCGTAAGCTACGGGAAGCTGTAGCTGTGACCTCACTAGTCTCATGTGTGTAGAGCATCTTAAAGTGAGGTATTTATCACACTGCTTGCCATGTTTTATAATTATGCTGGACAACCCCCTTTAATTACTGTATTTGATTCTGTAGTAACATTTTGATTTCTACTTAGTCAAAGGAGTCAAAGTTATGGTGATCGTTCAGGAGGATCCTACAGAGACAACTATGACAGCTATGGTAAGTAACTTCAAGACAGGGTTTGGGGTGTTCTTTTGGTCAATGGGCTAAATATCTTTCTGGCGGCGTGTACATATTTGGCTACTAGCCTTGTTCAGCCACCCACTTATTGAATACAGGGGCTGCCTGCTATCTGATGCATATGTTCTTTGTGCTGTAGTAGTCAATCTGCATGGGGTGGGTTTAGACATGTAGTGTAGGGTTATAATGTTCTGACCTGTGCTTCAAGTGACATTACAACTGTGCCTGCTTCTTGTCCTCAGCTGCAAACGACTAAAACTCCTGACTCAAGATCATCCTTCCAGTGGCTGTATTTATAAAGATTTTTGGAGCTTCGCAAAACAGTTAATGTGTAGTCTATTGAATTGTGTTCACTTTTTTTTTTTTTTTTTAAATATACCAGTTTGTTAAATTCTCCTGACAGCCTCACTGGTGGTGCATAGAACAGTTTTTTTTATTTCAGTTTATAACATTCAGACTATTTTTGGTTCTAATGTTCTGGTTTTGCTGTTCTATTGGGCTGCTCAGATGGGAGCTCCTTGTTGCTACAAGTTGGCAGGTTCATGCCTCAGTGACAGACCAATTCCTGCTCAGGAAGAGTAAAGCTATTGCTTTAGCAAAACTGTTAATGTACAAGCTCTACTCTGCTCCATGATCGCTTTTTGATCACTTTACCTTTCACGTATAGTGAAGGGACTGAGACCCTGGAATTTCTTTTCTTCTGCACATAACTCTGAAAGAATCCTTTAGTATAACAAGGTGGGGTACAGCGAGGGTGCATTGTAAATAGCTGAACCTCCTTGATATATTTAAAGTGAACAAGAGAATTTCTTAATATCACAAAGTTCTTGAAATGTTTTATATATAATTTTTTTTTTAAACGAAATGCAACTATTGTAACCAATCGGCAAAAATGTATTTCTACATTAATTTGGCTTCACGAAGCCTATTAAAAGACCATCTGAAAAGAAACGCCGCTCTGGACATTTACCTTCTGCACACAACACTGGCTAGGTAGTTGTCATACAGTAGTGTACTTAGCTGCTATTGCGTTCTAGCTATATGAAGTTCTTTACAGCTTATCACAGTGGGTTAGTGTAACCTGTCAATTCAAAAATTCCTTTTTTTTTTCATGGTCACTATGATTTCATAAATCAGGGGTAGGTGTTTTTGATAAATGGCCCCAAGAAACTTCATCTTGCCCTTAATATCAGCACAGGAGCTTTATGGAATTGATGCCTGGGCAAAAATTGCTGCAGATACACTGCAGTCCAAAGTTTTAGTATGTACTGGAGAAATGTAGCCCCTCTCCCCATAGGCTTTTATGTTTATGGGCTTCGTGTAATCTGATTCTTCAGTGAGCTGGCAGTCTCATCATGACTGATTTTAGTAGATGTCCTTAGGTTTTGAAAGGTGGACTCTCTTCTCTCCAAGTTATATTGCCAAGTTTCTTATTCACACATACTGTTGACTTGTGCAATGTTTGAAAGAACAGTGACCATTAAACTTATTTGTGGGGAGATTTATGAAGTTGCTTGGTAAGCTTAATGAGAAATCTGTTCTGAGGTTTCTAGAGATTAAACCACACTAATCAGTGTCATGGTATAGCACAAATGTCACCTATTATATTCTGTAAACTACTGTAGGCTTTGTGGTTGTATCCATGCTGTGGTATACAAAACATGAGCACCAGCTAGGTGCCTAACTAACATTTACAGATGTGGACCTGCTCACTTGAATGAGTCTACAATCCGCAAGATTGTCTGTACTGTAAAAAAATAGAGCATGTTCCATACTGCTCTGTATCCTGAGATTGCGGACCCATTTTAAGTGAGTGGCACGTGCACAGCTTGGGTCTATATATTGTGGGTGTGCTGCAATATGGGCACAGGCTGCACCCATTGGCATGCACAAACCCTTAGTAACAGATGTCAGTGGATTGGATAGTGATTCTTAGGTTCCATACTTAGGTGAGCTTTCCATATCTGGCTGAACATTGAGCCAAAGTTTCCATGAAGGCTGCATTAGTAGGGTTCTTTTATGGACAAACCCCCCCCACCCCGAACACACTGGGACTTGAACAGCTACTGAATGCTGTCTCTGCCTTCACTTTGGCACATTAACTGACACCAGTTTCCTGGTGTGACAATTAAAATCTAATCCAGCATTCATCAGATGCTAATAGAAGTCCAGATGCTCTCCATTGGGTAGAATTCGAAATGTTAGAAAAATTCTGTTACTTTCTGAGAATCTCCTGCTAGAATACAGGACTCTGCAGTTTCCTTGAAGAAGCCAAGTGTTGTGCATCCTGTGAAGCCTGGTGAAAGCTGCTCTTGGCTAGTTCCTTTGGAATTAGTCGGTATCTTGAGGTAACTCTTTTGCTCATGTCCACATACCGTATCTTGAGTTCATGTGCTTGTGAAACCTTAATGAAACTCTGGTGCTACTGACTATCTGGAAGTCTGTCTGGCCACTGCCCATTAGCCAGAATTTACTGGCAAGCTGCTTGTTACTGTTTTTGTTTCCCCCTCATACATCACCTTTTTTACTGACCCTACCATCCAGTAGGCTGCAATCCAAATATAAATATTGGCCCATTTTTTAAGAATGCATTAACCTTTCCTTGGTTGCCTTCAAAACTCAGACTTCATATATTCTGTTTTCTAGGATGAAGCATGTGACTGATCATTAGACATTACCGTTGGTGGTTAGCTTCCTGGCTGTAGAGTTTGGGCTTTTTGACAACTGTAATTTCCAGGTAGGTTATGTTCTACAGTTCATGTCACCACTCTAGAGACATGTATTTGGAGCCTTGTAATCATGTGAACTTGACAGCTTTTTTCTTTCTTCCCTATCCATAGGTGCATCAGATGAGTTATTACTGTAAATAAAGTTTTATTTAACGATCTGGCTTGTATTTTTACTATATAGCGGGAGACTAAAACGGGCAAGTTTGAGGGAATCAATTGAGAGCAACCAGAGGTCATACTATTTACCCCCATGTATTTAGCCAAGGGGCAATATAAAAGCTGCAGTAACTCAAATAAATGGTATGTAGGCATAAATAAAGGGTTATTTATGCAGGTGAACATTACTCTAGAAAAGGCATCCAAAACTACAATTCCCCAAATGCCCTACTGATGCCTATAGGCTGTTCCGGCATGCTAGGAGTTGTAGTCTTGCAACAGGTGGAGGGCGGCAGTTTGAGGATGCCTGCTCTAGAACATGCTTAAAGGGGTTCTGCAGTTTGTTTAAAGTGATCTATCATTTGGATATATTATCGGCAGGGGTCTGACACCCAGGAGTTTGAGAAGGCAGCAGCAGTGCTGCGGCCTTCGCAGTTTACCGCTGGCCCAGTGACATCATGACTAGTATCAACTTGCCTGGGCAGGGCTAAGCTCCATTCAAGTGAACGGAGCTTAGCTGTGCCCAGGCAAGTTGATACCAGTCGTGATGTCACTGGGCCAGCGGTAAATGGTGAGAAGGCAGCGGCACATCAGATGCTGGTCTATCCAGAGGATCAGTGTAAACAAACTGCAGAACCCCTTTAACCACCCTCCCTTAGCTTAAACAGACTTTAATGACCAGACTACTTTTTACACTACACTTTCACCATTTATTGCTCGGTCATGCAACTTACAACCCAAATTAATTTTACCTCCTTTTTTCTTCTCACTAAGGCTACTTTCACACCTGCCTTTAGGTGCGGGTCCGTCTGGTATCTGCACAGACGGATCCGCACCTATAATGCAAACACTTAGATCCGTTCAGAATGGATCTGTTTGCATTACCATCAACTTCAAACGGATCCTTCCCCATTGACTTACATTGTAAGTCTGGACAGATCAGTTTGCCTCCGCACAGCCAGGCGGACATCCAACTGCTGCTGAGCGGAGTACAAACGGTGCCAGACTGAGGCATTTTGAGCGGATCCGCATCCACTCAGAATGCATTAGGGCTGGATGGATCCGTTCGGGGCCGCTTGTGAGAGCCTTCAAACGGAACTCGCAAGCGGAGCCCCGAACGCAAGTGTGAAAGTAGCCTAATAGAGCTTTCATTTGGTATTTCATTGCTGCTGACAGCTTAACTTTTAGTTGTTAATCGAAAAATTCTTTTTTTTTTTTGGTTGACATTCTCCACCTGTTATAAAAAAAACACCTATATATTCTCTCAATTTATTGTTCTACATGTCCTTGATTAAAAAAAAAAAGTTTGGGTAAAAGTTATAGCATTTGGTGCTACTTATTACTGAGCTGCCTCTGGTGGTTGATCCAAGCAAAAGGGACCACCAGAGGACCAGGTATATTAGATGCTGTTAGCAAAACAGCATCTAATATACCTGTTAGGGGTTAAAAAAAATCACATCTACAGCCTGCCAGCGAACAATCGCCGCCGGCAGGCTGTAGATCCACTCACCAGCTGATCCTGTGTGTGAGATTTCACATGAAATCTCGTGAGATGATGCGTCCAGGAGGAATGAATCGACCGCTGCCAGGACATGTTCCTGTGTTATGCGGTCGGGAAGCAGTTAAATAGCAAGTTTAGATCCTGCTAAACTTATCTGACTACATGTGTGTAATTGGTGGACAGTGGGAGTTGGGAACTACAGGACAGTTTGCAGGTGGCCAGCAATTCATCATACCACTGTTTTGACACCAGAATCTGATCTTGTCTGGCATTGACCTAAACTATCGTCAGATGTGATGCTTCCTGCAACCAGCACCACAGTTGGGAGAAAGCGGCACAACATGCGCATTACTAGCGGGCCCAGCATATTAATGTCAGTTTTTTTTTTAAAGAATAAAATTCTCTTATGCATGTACTGGCATTATTGTGAATACCCCCCCCCCTTCTTTCTCTGATGCCCCATTCCCTGTAAAGGTCATACACTAGTAGTCTACATTTAAAAGGGGTTTTCTGAGACTTATGAACTGATGACCTGTTCGTATAGGTTGTCGGTATCTGATCGGTCAAATGCCAACTTTGTATAAACACACGGATCTGCAAAACATATGGATGTCTGAATGGAGCCTTACAGGGGGGTGATCATCCCATATAGACTCCCTTTTGTTTAGGAAGGCAGCGGCTGCAGCCTTCTTAGCTTTTCCTAGGCCTGTGATGTTTGTCAAGTGTGCTTGAAGCAGCTCAGCCCCATAGAAATGAATGGGGGTAAGTGATGTACCAAGCACATCTGCATCTCTACAATCCTCTCTTTCCCCCTCACCTATGACTGCACCACAAGAGAGGATCCTCCCCTAAAGGCTGAAAACCTGAAGTACCAAATGGCAGAGAATCCCCTCCAACATCAGTATGGTTTCCTGCGTCCTTGCTCTTGTCACCCGGGACAGTGGTGTGTGGTAGGGCCAGCAATGGCTGACATGCTTACGTGCTATTAACCCTTTAAGGACCAGGCCATTTTTTTGCAAATCTGACCAGTGTCACTTTGTGTGAATAACTTTAAAACGCTTTGACTTATCCAGGCCATTCTGAGATTGTTGGGTTTTTTTTTGTCACATATTGTACTTCATGACCCTGGTAAAATGGAGTATAAAAAATAAAATTTTATTTATAAAACAAATACAAAATTTACCAAAAATTTGCAACTTTCCAAGTTTCAATTTCTCTACTTCTATAATACATAGTAATACCTCCAAAAAGAGTTATTAATTTACATTCCCCATATGTCTACTTCATGTTTGGATCATTTTGGGAATGCCATTTTATTTTTTGGGGAACGTTAGAAGGCAACTTTAGAAGCAAATCTTGAAATTATTCAGAAATTTTCCAAAACCCACTTTTAAAGTTCAGGTCTGAAGTCACTTTGTAAGGCTTACATAATATAAACCCCCCAAAAATGACCCCATTTTGGAAACAACACCCCTCAAGGTATTCAAAACTGATTTTACAAACTTTGTTAACCCTTTAGGTGTTCCACAAGAGTTATTGGCAAATTGAGATGGCAATTGAGAAGGAAAGGAACACCATATGGTTTCTGGAAGGCAGATTTTGATGGATTTTTTTTTTGACACCATGTCCCATTTGAAGCCCCCTGTTGCTCCCTTAGAGTAGAAACTTCCAAAAAATGACCCCATTTTGGAAACTACCAGATAAGATGGCAGTTTTGTTGGTACTATTTATTTTTAGGGTACATTTAATTTTTGATTTCTCTATTACACTTTTTGTGAGGCAAAGTAACAAAAAATGGAAATTCTGAAATTTCATCTCAATTTGCCTTTAACTCTTGTGGAACACTTAAAGTTAACAAAGTTTTCTAAAATGAGTTTTAAATACCTTTAGGGGTGTAGTTTCTTAAATGGGGTCACTTTTTGGAGTTTACTTCAAAGGCGAAATAATGAATGTGCTATATGTAGTTGTTCCCTAGCTTCTGATTATGAAAAAAGGCTATGCCAGACCTGCATTGATAAAACGGTGGCGGAGGAGTCTCCGTCATTTTATAAATGTCTTCAGTCGCTGGTCGAATTCGAAACTGACTCGTCCGTGACTTGGGAAAAAAAATAAGTACATCTAAGGGTACTTTCGCACTAGCGTTAACGTTTTCTGATATTGAGTTCCGTCCTAGGGTCTCAATACCGGGAAAAAACTGATCAGTTTTGTCCCAATGCATTCTGAATGGAAAGCAATCCGATCAGGATTTCTTCAGTCACTTTTACTGTATTTGGACCGGCCAAAATTCCGGAACACTTGCCTGAATGCTGGATCCGGCGTGAATTTCCATTAAGATGTATTAATGCCAGATCTGGTATCAAGTGTTCTGGTAAAACAGATCCAGTTTCCAAGGTCTGCGCACACGCAGACCTTTAAAAATGTGAAAAAAAAAAAAAAAACTGATCTGTTTTTCTGGATAACACTGGAAAAACAGATGCGGTATTGCAATACATTTGTCAGACTGATCAGGATCCTGATCAGTCTGCAAATGACATGTGCTTGCATACAGTTTTCCTGAAAAGGCAGGCAGTTCAAATCAAACAACGCAAGTGACTTAAGGGCTCTTTCACACCTGCGTTCTTTTCTTCCGGCATAGAGTTCAGTCGTCGGGGCTCTATGCCGGAAGAATCCTGATCAGTTTTATCCTAATGCATTCTGAATGGAGAGAAATCCGTTCAGGATGTCTTCAGTTCCGGACCGGAACGTTTTTTGGCCGGAGAAAATACCGCAGCATGCTGCGCTTTTTGCTCCGGCCAAAAATCCTGAAGACTTGCCGCAAGGCCGGATTCGGAATGAATGCCCATTGAAAGGCATTGATCCAGATCCGGCCTTAAGCTAAACGTCGTTTCGGCGCATTGCCGGATCCAACGTTTAGCTTTTTCTGAATGGTTGGTTACCATGGCTGCCGGGACGCTAAAGTCCTGGCAGCCATGGTAAAGTGTAGTGGGGAGCAGTATACTTACCGTCCGTGCGGCTCCCGGGGCGCCCCAAGCGCATGGATCACGTGATCGACGTCATCCATGCGCATGGGGCGCTCTGACGTCATTCTGGAGCGCCCCAGGAGCCGCACGGACTGTAAGTATACTGCTCCCCGCTCCCCACTACTACTATGGCAATTAGGACTTTAATAGCGTCCTGGCTGCCATAGTAACACTGAAAGCATTTTGAAGACGGATCCGTCTTCAAATGCTTTCAGTTCACTTGCGTTTTTCTGGATCCGGCGTGTAATTCCGGCAAGTGGAGTACACGCCGGATCCGGACAACGCAAGTGTGAAAGAGGCCTAAGGAGCAGATGTGATGTACACCTAGGAAAACGCAGGCTTCGAGTAATGTTGTTTTCTCAGATTCAGAAGAGGGGGAATATTTCTAATCCTTGGAGAATCTTTATTCGGACGACTCATCTTAGGCTACTTTCACACTAGTGGCAGCGGAGTCTGGCGTGCCTCTGGACTTCTGCTCCGTCCCCATTGACTACAATGGGGGCGGAGTTCCGGAGGCAGCAGGACTAAAAGTACGACATGCAGTACTTTTAGTCCGGCTGCCTCTCGTCCCCATTATAGTCAATGGGGACGGAGCGGCAGGACGGATCTGACAGGCTGTTCACCTGCCGGACTCCCCTGCCGCTAATGTGAAAGTACCCTTACTCTTCTGGAAATGAAGGGAAGGAGATAGGAAGGCCCTTTTTTCTAATTGAGGGTGTAGATCGTTTATTAAAAGCGGTTAAATCAACTATGGGAATAGAAGATTCTAAGGAACCAAAATCGGTGCAGGATATAATGTTCGGCGGCCTTGAAACAAAACATCTAAGATCTTTCCCGGTTCATAAAAATGTGTCGGCATTGATTAAAGGGGAATGGAAAAGACCTTCGCTTGGACTTCTTCCTTCAGACCTTCTATTGCCTCTGCTCGTTCCTTAATAATCTGGTTGCTGGATCTAGAAGATCAATTAAAAAATAAATGTCTTAGGCCTCTTTCACACAGGCGTTGCGTGAAAATGTGCGATTTTTCCGCGTGAGTGCAAAACATTGTAATGCGTTTTGCACTTGTGTGAGAAAAATCGTGCATGTTTGGTACCCGAACTTCTTCACAGAAGTTCGGGCTTGGGATCGGTGTTCTGTAGATTTGTATTATTTTCCCTTATAACATGGTTATAAGGGAAAATAATAGCATTCTGAATGCAGAATGCATAGTAAAATAGCGCTGGAGGGGTTAAAAATGTGACTCACCTTAGTCCACTTGATAGCAAAGCCAGCATCTCCTTCTGTCTTCATCTTAGCTGTGTGGAAGCACAGGACCTGTGGTGACGTCACTCCGGCCATCACATGATCGTTTACCATGGTGATGGATGTTGTGATGACCGGAGTGACATCACCACAGGTCCTGTTCCGCCACACAGCTAAGATGAAGACAGAAGGAGATGCCGGCTTCGCGATCAAGTGGACTAAGGTGAGTAAAAAAAAAAAATATTTAACCCCTCCAGCGCTATTTTACTATGCATTCAGAATGCTATTATTTTCCCTTATGACATGAAAATAATAATGATCGGGTCTCCATCCTGATCGTCTCCTAGCAACCGTACGTGAAAATCGCACCGCATCCGCACTTGCTTGCGGATGCTTGTGGTTTTCACACAACCCCATTAATTTCTATGGGGCCTGCGTTACGTGAAAAACGCACAAAATAGAGCATGCTGCGATTTTCACACAACGCATAAGTGATGCGTGAAAGTCACCGCTCATGTGAACAGCCTCATAGAAATGAATGGGTCGGGATTCAGTGCGGGTGCAATGCGTTCAACTCGCGCATCGCATCCGCGTGGAATACTCGCCCGTGTGAAAGAGGCCTTAGGGAGGACATTTTAGCAGGACTTCCAACTATTAAAAAAGCAGCAGATTTTTTAGCGGTTGCCTCGGCAGATGCAATTAAGTTAGCGGCTCGTTCCTCTGCTCTGACCAATTCTGCACGCAGGGCCTTATGGCTGAAAAACTGGAGTGGGGATCTGCAGTCAAAAAAGAGGGTTTGTGCTGTGCCCTGTGAAGGAGAATATATTTTTGTTTCATTATTGGATGATTAGTTAGAGAAAGCAGCGGACAAAAAGAAGAAATTTCCTGTACAAAATTTATTTTCCTCCAGCGAAAGATTGTCAGTCCACCTGGATAGAAGAGAAATCTATAGTATCAGAAAAAATGTATTGGTACCAGTACCAAAGTGTCAGGAAAGAGAAGGTTTCTAGTAAAAAAAAAAACAGACGGGTCTTAGAGAACCATTATAAATTTGAAAACGCTAAATCGGTTCTTGCTGGTAAAAAGATTCAAAATGGAAACTATAAAATCAGTGATAAATCTTTTGTTTCTAGAGTGCCTGATGGCAGTGTTAGACTTAAAGGATGCTTATTTTCATGTCCCTATAGAACAGGAGCATCAAAAGTATTTACGGGTAGCAGTGGAGATAAAAGGGGTCATCAACCATATGCAATTACCTTCGGGTTATCAATGGCTCCCAGGATTTTCACCAAAGTGGTGGCAGAAATGTCGGCTCGCATTTGAGAAAAAGACATAGGGCCAGATCTATCATTACTCTGACAGCTCACTCCACTTTCACATATAGCTAAAGTCAGTTTTAGCAAAGTCAGATTTATGATCGGCCCTTTAAGGCCCCTTTCACACGGGCGAGATTTCCGTGCGGGTGCGATGCGTGAGTTGAACGCATTGCACCCGCACTGAATCCTGACCCATTCATTTCTATGGGGCTGTGCACATGAGCGGTGATTTTCACGCAACACTTATGCGTTGCGTGAAAATCGCAGCATGTTCTATATTCTGCGTTTTTCACGTAACGCAGGTCCCATAGAAATGAATGGGGTTGCGTGAAAATCGCAAGCATCCGCAAGCAAGTGCGGATGCGGTGCGATTTCCACGCATGGGTTCTAGGTGACAGTCTATTCACTGTATTATTTTCCCTTATAACATGGTTATAAGGGAAAATAATAGCATTCTGACTACAGAATGCTTAGTATAATAGTGCTGGGAGGGTTAAAAAAAATAAAAAAGTTAACTCACCTTATCCCCATGATCGCCTAGTTCCCGGTCGGTCTCTTCTTTAGCTGTGACTAAAGGACCTGTGGTGATGTCAGATCACATGCTCCATCACCATGGTGATGGACCATGTGATTGGAGCATGTGATCTGACATCACCAAAGGTCATTCAGCCCAAGCCCACAGCTAAAGAACAGACCGACCGGGAACTACACGATCATGGGGATAAGGTGAGTTAACGTTTTTATTATTTTTTTAACCCTTCCAGCGCTATTATACTAAGCATTCTGTATTCAGAATGCTATTATTTTCCCTTATAACCATGTTATAAGGGAAAATAATAGAATCTACAGAACATCAATCCCAAGCCCGAACTTCTTTGAAGAAGTTCGGGTTTGGGTACCAAACATGCGCGATTTTTCTCACGCGAGTGCAAAACGCATTACAATGTTTTGCACTCGCGCGGAAAAATCGCGGGTGTTTCCGCAACGCACCCGCACATTTTTCCGCAACGCCCGTGTGAAACCAGCCTAAGGCTGGTTTCACACGGGCGTTGCGGAAAAATGTGCGGGTGCGTTGCGGAAACACCCGCGATTTTTCCGCGCGAGTGCAAAACATTGTAATGCGTTTTGCACTCGCGTGAGAAAAATCGCGCATGTTTGGTACCCAAACCCGAACTTCTTCAAAGAAGTTCGGGCTTGGGATTGATGTTCTGTAGATTCTATTATTTTCCCTTATAACATGGTTATAAGGGAAAATAATAGCATTCTGAATACAGAATGCTTAGTATAATAGCGCTGGAAGGGTTAAAAAAATAATAAAAACGTTAACTCACCTTATCCCCATGATCGTGTAGTTCCCGGTCGGTCTGTTCTTTAGCTGTGGGCTTGGGCTGAATGACCTTTGGTGATGTCAGATCACATGCTCCAATCACATGGTCCATCACCATGGTGATGGAGCATGTGATCTGACATCACCACAGGTCCTTTAGTCACAGCTAAAGAAGAGACCGACCGGGAACTAGGCGATCATGGGGATAAGGTGAGTTAACTTTTTTATTTTTTTTAATCCTCCCAGCACTATTATACTAAGCATTCTGTAGTCAGAATGCTATTATTTTCCCTTATAACCATGTTATAAGGGAAAATAATACAGTGAATAGACTGTCACCTAGAACCCATGCGTGGAAATCGCACCGCATCCGCACTTGCTTGCGGATGCTTGCGATTTTCACGCAACCCCATTCATTTCTATGGGACCTGCGTTACGTGAAAAACGCAGAATATAGAACATGCTGCGATTTTCACGCAACGCATAAGTGTTGCGTGAAAATCACCGCTCATGTGCACAGCCCCATAGAAATGAATGGGTCAGGATTCAGTGCGGGTGCAATGCGTTCAACTCACGCATCGCACCCGCACGGAAATCTCGCCCGTGTGAAAGGGGCCTTAGACTAATAAATGTGGTTTGACAGTAGCAGTTTATCGGTCAGTAAGCAGCTTTACAAAAGTTGCATGTTCTATTAAAAAGTCTCAAGATAAGCATTGTCCTCACTGGGGTGAAGCTGTGCATTTTTTTGCGACTTTTTAAATAGTCCCAATAGTAAATCTGTCTAGAGATTAATTTACTAAAGAAAACACGCCCACTTTCAGAAAACTGGCAAGCATAGTGCAGAGCAGAAAAAAGTCACAAAATTGTGCGCAGTTTGAGCGATTGCGCAAAAATTTGTGACTTTGTCACTCCATTATTCTGACTTGAGCTAATGATAAATCTGGCCCATACTCTTTATCCCATATCTAGACTATTTTTTAATTGTAGCAGAGACCAAGAAGGCCTGCAGCAGAGCAGTGCAAGAAGTGATCCGGATCCTGGAGAAGTTGGGTTAGATCCTGAACAAGGAAAAATCGAAACCAAATCCTCTTTAGCTTCAACAATTCTTAGGTCTGATTCTAGATTCCAGAAGGCAGATGTGGTTTTTACCAGAAGAAAAAAAACTTAAACCTAAAAACAAAGATCGAGACCTTGATCAGATGTCCGAAAATTTAATTGAGGAAAGGTATGTTGATTCTGGGAAGCCTAACTTCATGTATTCCTGCGGTCATGTGGGCCCAATTTCATTCAAGGGACCTTCAATGGGAGATATTGACAGCTTGGCAGGGGGGAAAACAACCCTTAGAATTAAAAATGGAGATCTCGGGCCATACGTTAGTCATGAGATAAACAGCTAGATAATTTCAATAGACCACCTAAATTATTCAACAAAAGTAGACGGATGATCAATAATAATTAAAACTTAACTTTTAAGATAATTATAGATAATATATAAGACATATAGTACCAAAAGTGAAGCAAAAGGTAGGTCACCCCTCAGTATACTGTAACACTGGGTGTCCTAAGTCACTTTAGATATAGGTGTCCTAAGTCACTTTAGATATAGAAAAAAGTGCTCGGCGGCACCAAGAGTAAAAACCAATGGTCCTACTACTCCAATGGATACGTTCCTAATGCAACGGTTACCTCACCGATATACGAAGGCCTCCGAGGCTTGAAATTGTTGCAAAGGGTTGCCCTAATGATACCCTGCAAGAATACTGCACTAGCGACGGAGCCCCGTGACCAGGTACTGTCAGGAACCTAACCCTAGAAATGATGCGCCCTACTGAACCCTCTTCTGCCCGATCCCTACATGCATGTTTCGCTTTAAGATGAGTGTAAAGCTCATCAGGGGAAACATAAGGAAGCTTTTGGCTACTTAGTTGGCCAGGGTACACAGGATAAGATGCCAACCGTATGCCCTGGAAACCAGTGTAATATGTCATGAGCCCTGGTGTAGCTTCAAATGGGCATATTAACAGTGGGAAGGGAAGAGGTAAAGGACAACAATCAAAAGTCCCCCTCCTCCTAAAAGGTATTTGCACATAGACTTCATGTAGCCTGTGGCAGCTGTGAGAACCACCACCATTTAAAATGTCTGCCTCAGAATGAGGCTTGGCTGGTGATACGTGAAATGATGCTGCGTGTGATACGCATGACGCTGCATGTCACGCATGCGCGGCAAAACTTGCTGCATAACTATGAAGCTAAATCACCTGGTAGGCGCCAGTGAGTATAATAATGTCACTGAGTCTGATCTCGTCAATACCCGTGAGATCACGATGACCTGGTTACCGGGATGCATCCCCCGGCTCCTGTCAGATGCACGGCTACTGATATGAAGACGCGCTCCCTATGAAATGGCATTTAAGGCATAATAGATAATAAAAGTAATGTGGATATGGTGGCCCAAAACAAACACATGATCATAAAGTGAGGTAGAAAAACCCCACAAATGACCCCTAAATCAGCAGCTCAGATTTAGAGACCAGGTCAATGCCACACAGATTTCTAGCAGCAGACACATCTCTAGAACAACTGTTAAGAGGAGACTGTGTGAATCATGGCCTTCATGGTAGAATATCTGCTAGGAAACCACTGCTCAGGACAGGCAACAAGCAGAAGAGACTTGTTTGGGCTAAAGAACACAATGAATGGACATTAGACCAGTGGAAATCTGTGCTTTGGTCTGATGAGTCCAAATTTGAGATCTTTGGTTCCAACCACTGTGTCTTTGTGCGACGCAGAAAAGGTGAACGGATGGACTCTACATGCCTGGTTCCCACCGTGAAGCATGGAGGAGGAGGTGTGATGGTGTGGGGGTGCTTTGCTGGTGACACTGTTGGGGATTTATTCAAAATTGAAGGCATACTGAACCAGCATGGCTACCACAGCATCTTGCAGCAGCATGCTATTCCATCCGGTTTGCGTTTAGTTGGACCATCATTTATTTTTCAACTGGACAATGACCCCAAACACATCTCCAGGCTGTGTAAGGGCTATTTGACCATGAAGGAGAGCGATGGGGTGCTGCGCCAGATGACCTGGCCTCCACAGTCACCGGACCTGAACCCAATCAAGATGGTTTGGGGTGAGCTGGACTGCAGAGTGAAGGCAAAAGGGCCAACAAGTGCTAAGCATCTCTGGGAACTCCTTCAAGACTGTTGGAAGACCATTTCAGGTGACTACCTCTTGAAGCTCATCAAGAGTGTGCAAAGCAGTAATCAAAGCAAAAGGTGGCTACTTTGAAGAACCTAGAATATTAGATATTTTCAGTTGTTTCACACTTTTTTGTTATGTACAGGTCCTTCTAAAAAAAAATTGCATATTGTGATAAAGTTCATTATTTTCTGTAATGTACTGATAAACATTAGACTTTCATATATTTTAGATTCATTACACACCAACTGAAGTAGTTCAAGCCTTTTATTGTTTTAATATTGATGATTTTGGCATGCAGCTCATGAAAACCCAAATTTCCCATCTCAAAAAATTAGCATATTTCATCCGACCAATAAAAGAAAAGTGTTATTAATACAAAAAAAAGTCAACCTTCAAATAATTATGTTCAGTTATGCACTCAATACTTGGTCGGGAATCCTTTTGCAGAAATCACTGCTTCAATGCGGCGTGGCATGGAGGCAATCAGCCTGTGGCACTGCTGAGGTGTTATGGAGGCCCAGGATGCTTCGATAGCGGCCTTAAGCTCATCCAGAGTGTTGGGTCTTGCGTCTCTCAACTTTCTCTTCCCAATATCCCACAGATTCTCTATGGGGTTCAGGTCAGGAGAGTTGGCAGGCCAATTGAGCACAGTAATACCATGGTCAGTAAACCATTTACCAGTGGTTTTGGCACTGTGAGCAGGTGCCAGGTCGTGCTGAAAAATGAAATCTTCATCTCCATAAAGCTTTTCAGCAGATGGAAGCATGAAGTGCTCCAAAATCTCCTGATAGCTAGCTGCATTGACCCTGCCCTTGATAAAACACAGTGGACCAACACCAGCAGCTGACATGGCACCCCAGACCATCACTGACTGTGGGTACTTGACACTGGACTTCAGGCATTTTGGCATTTCCCTCTCCCCAGTCGTCCTCCAGACTCTGGCACCTTGATTTCCGAATGACATGCAACAGTCCAGTGCTGCTTCTCTGTAGCCCAGGTCAGGCGCTTCTGCCGCTGTTTATGGTTCAAAAGTGGCTTGACCTGGGGAATGCGGCACCTGTAGCCCATTTGCTGCACACGCCTGTACATGGTGGCTCTGGATGTTTCTACTCCAGACTCAGTCCACTGCTTCCGCAGGTCCCCCAAGGTCTGGAATCGGTCCTTCTCCACAATCTTCCTCAGGGTCCGGTCACCTCTTCTTGTTGTGCAGCATTTTCTGCCACACTTTTTCCTTCCCACAGACTTCCCACTGAGGGGCCTTGATACAGCACTCTGGGAACAGCCTATTTGTTCAGAAATCTCTTTCTGTGTCTTACCCTCTTGCTTGAGGGTGTCAATGATGGCCTTCTGGACAGCAGTCAGGTCGGCAGTCTTACCCATGATTGCGGTTTTGAGTAATGAACCAGGCTGGGAGTTTTTAAAAGCCTCAGGAATCTTTTGCAGGTGTTTAGAGTTAATTAGTTGATTCAGATGATTAGGTTAATAGCTCATTTAGAGAACCTTTTCATGATATGCTAATTTTTTTAGATAGGACTTTTGGGTTTTCATGAGCTGTATGCCAAAATCATCAATATTAAAACAATAAAAGGCTTGAACTACTTCAGTTGGTGTGTAATGAATCTAAAATATATGAAAGTCTAATGTTTATCAGTACATTACAGAAAATAATGAACTTTATCGCAATATGCTAATTTTTTTAGGACCTGTATATAATTCCACGTGTGTCAATTCATAGTTTTGATGCCTTCAGTGTGAATCTACAATTTTCATAGTTATGAAAATAAAGAAAACTCTTTGAATGAGAAGGTGTGTCTAAACTTTTGGTCTGTACTGTATTTGTATTGTTCCTCAGTTTCCTCATTTTCTTATCCATGATTTCCTGTTCAACTCTATCTAAACTTTTACATAACCATTGTTGCCATATATCATACTATATATTACTATATTTTCATGTATATGTATTTTTTATGCAATGGTTCTGCTTGCATGTATCATAAAAACACATTATATCTAGCATGCAGTTTATATACTTGCCCTGCTATGCCTTCAAGGATAACTGTCGTATTTTTTATTTTTTTTGAGTATTGGATTGTGGTTATTAATATCACCTTGGTGGCCCTGATTTCCTGTTCAACTCTATCTGAACTTTTACATAACCATTGTTGCCATATATCATACTATATTACTATATTTTCATGTATATGTATTTTTTATTCAATGGTTGTGCTTGCATGTATCATAAAAACACATTATATCTAGCGTGCGGTTTATATACTTGCCCTGCTATGCCTTCAAGGATAACTGTCGTATTTTTATTTTTTTTGAGTATTGGATTGTGGTTATTAATATCACCTTGGTGGCCCTATTTCAACTTTTCACTGTGAATTCAATTACTCCTTAATTCCACATTTTTGTTCCCTGTACTGCCTATTTTTTACCTGTGCTTAAAGGGAACCTGTCATCTGGATTTGGTGTATAGAGCTGAGGACATGGGTTGCTAGATGGCCTCTAGCACATCCGCAATACCCAGCACCCATACCTCTGTGTGCTTTTATTGTGTAAAAAACCCGATTTGATACATATGCAAATTAACCTGAGATGAGTCCTGTCCCTGACTCATCTCACGTACAGAACACATCTCAGGTTAATTTGCACGGGGACTCTGTATTACGGATGTGCTAGAGGCCATCTAGCAACCCATGTCCTCAGCTATATACCCAAAATCCAGGTGACCGGTTCCCTTTAAAATAGGGATGCTAGGCATGGTGCAAGGTCACATTACTGACAACCAGGGGCGGTAAGTAAATGATTAAAGCCAGCTCCTCCACAGCAGCTGAAAACAGTGCCTGGGCTGTGTGCACTTCTCCCTGTCCCTGCGCTTGGCAGATGCTCCCTCACTCAGCAGAGCTGGAGAATGCAGAGTTGGACCAGGGAAGGGAGATCTGCCATCTGCTCAGTGTATAAATGAAAAGCAACATGTGGTAAGAGGACCCCTTTGTGCTGCAGGAGATTAACCCTTTAGGGGGGCAGGGCTCTGGTTACTAACACTTTTGGGGGCTATTGTTACTGGCTAGTGAGGGCAGGCGGGATTAGCCTCAGGGTGAGGGCAGTGGCGGCCATCTTAACTGAATAGTGAAATTGCAGTTTTATCCAGACTGGTTGCTAAGGGCGGAATCTTATTAAATATGGAGTAAGTCAGTCTAATAGTAACTGATTCTGGAATATCATGTTATTAGTAACTACATATATGAAAATTGAAATTAGGGTCTTAATGTGACAGTTATCCTTGCTGCTGCATGTTTTTCAGTGGTAGATTGGTGATTGTGCTGATTATATGGTGTGTTCTTACACCTTGTGTATCTCCCACTTGGGACTTATGATACTTCCATTATTGGAATGTCAGCTTCATATCTCCCATTGAACTCATGTTATAACATATAACATCATGGTATTTATATACTGATTGCATATTAGTGGTGTGGCATATTTACTGTCTCCCCTACTGCTGGCTGCTTAAAGTGAACCTGTCACCTAGAAAATGCATATTAAACCGCCAGCAGTACCTTATTGCAGCCTGTAACATGATTATAAAGGTGTCTGTGTCTTTTCTGTACAATGGGCCAAAAGTCTGAAAAAATACTTTTATTCAACTGGCCAAGCTATGTAAACGATAGTCTTGAAGTCAAGGGGGCAGCGGCTTTCTCGCCTGAAGTCAATCGTGCCCACCCCCTTTGCGTTTGATTGATAGGAATTCTTGCACGTGCGCTGTGTCCCTGCAGTGCCGGCGCCTGCACACTGTTCCACTCCGCTGTGAGACAGGGTCAATGATAAGGCACTCGCACATGAGAGCTTGCGCATGTGCGAGACTACGCTCAAACGCCCAGCTGTGAAGGAATTGGACATCCTATCAATCAAATACTAAGGGGCAGGAAAGGGGGCGGGGCACGCTTGACTTAACGCGATAAAGCTGCTGCCCCCTTGACTTCAAGACTATCGTTTACATAGCGTGGCCAGTTGAATAAAAGTATTTTTTCAGACTTTTGGGGCATTGTACAGAAAAAAACACAGACACCTTTATAATCATGCTACAGGCTGCAATAAGGTACTGTTGGCGGTTTAATATGCATTTTGTAGGTGACAGGTTTCCTTTAATACTGTTTAATTGGTGGATCGGGGTGTTATTTTTTGTGTACAGCTCATTCAGCCTGTTGGCATATACTGTATTTGGAACCTCGTATTAAACCGTGTTATTTACATTTCTTAGCACTTTTTGCAAGGTTTTATCATTATTGCTTATGATTATGTTTATGATGTCCTTTTTGGATGATTTAATAAAGATGTATTCTTGTATTGTCATTTGTGTGGTACTGGTTATTTAGGCGTTGTTTTTTTTTTCAACTAGATGCAATCATGTTGCATATTTGGAAGCCCAAATCTTGGATCTAAATAGGCAGCTTAAAATACTTAGGGGCATTGCAAACCTGGAGAGAGGCTTAGACCTCACTGTGCAGGCACTGACTGGGGTCAGTAAAATGGAGGTGGGTGGAGGAGGGCAAGGTCAAGGTCAAGACTATCAGGTCAGCAGTTGGGTTAATGTAGGAAGAAGGGGTAGAGGGAAAAGTGCCAGGGAGGCTAGTCCTGAGCTGGAACGCCCTAGTAAATATGCCTGTTTGGCTGATATTAGGGATGAAAGCAACACTGCAGCATTGCGTTTCTCCTAGCAACCAGGAAGATGACCGCTGCAGGAAGGATGGGAAAAGGAGTGCAGCAAAGGTCAGACAGATGCTGGTGGTAGGGGACTCTTTTATTAGGAGGGCAGACAGGGTCATCTGTCCCTGAGACCGTGAATGCTGAACAATGTGTTGCCTTCCGGGTGCTCGGGTTCGGCATATTGCAGATCGGATTGACAGATTGCTGGGTGGGGCTGGGGAAGACCCGGCAGTCATGGTACACATTGGCACCAATGACAAAGTCAAGGGGAGATGGAAGGTCCTTAAAAATGATTTTAGGGAACTAGGAGAGAAACCTCAAGTCCAGGACCTCCAAGGTAGTGTTTTCAGAAATACTACCAGTGCCACGAGTGTCACCAGAGAGACAACGGGAGCTTAGGGAGTTAAATAAGTGGCTCAGAAGCTGGTGCAGAAAGGAAGGGTTTGGGTTCATGGAGAACTGGGCCGGCTTCTCTGTTGGTTACAGGCTCTACAGTAGGGATGCTCTGCACCTTAATGGGGAGTTTGCAACTGCTCTGGGGGGGAAATTGTAAGATGGTTGGAGGAGCTTTTAAACAAGGATCTGGGTGGAGGGTGGGGGTTCATACTAATAAGGAGGAAGATAGTGTAGATAGAGAGTGGGGTGGAGGGTGGGGGTTCATACTAATAAGGAGGAAGATAGTGTGGATAGAGAGTGGGATATAGAGGGGACAGTGGAGATTTAGTGGGGTAACACGTATAAACGGCTAAAATTAAAGCCCCCATGGCTTACAGCTACTGTAAAGGGCAATAACTGACAAAAAAAGGGCATTTAAAAAATACAAATCTGAGGGGTCAGATGTAGCCTTTGAAGTTTACAAAGGACTTAACAAAATCTGTAAAAATTATATAAATGTAGTTTGTAGTGGCTCTCTCTTGTAGTGGTAAGGGTGCTTTGTAGTGTGTGACTCACCCTGTCACAAAATTTGTAATAGATAAAAGTAAAAAGCAATACAAGCACTCACCACCTGGGACCAATAGTAGAATAAAGGACAATAATTTTATTATATATAAAAATTAAGGATAAAATGTTTATATATACATAAAATTATTGTGATAGCAATTTACAAATTGACGGATAGATGCAATAAAATTGGTAATTGGCTTATTGTGAATATTTGTGCAATAAGTGTAAAAAATATGTGCAAAATGTTGAAAAAATTCCGGTGCAGGATGTGTGACTCCGGATAGTCATTAAAGGTTGATATAGATGTTTAAAAACGTATCCATCTAATTGAAGTGCAAAGTTGTTGGGGAAAAAAGGAAAAAAGATTGCAATGTCCCAGGTAATAAGTATCGAGTGTCCGTACTTGTAGGGGTCTTTCCGGAGATCACACTTGAGAAATATACTGTTAGTAATGTTATTAAGTGTCGATCGTCTTTAATTTTAGAAAACTGTTGTGGATTTGTACTTAAGAGGTCAAATGAGTGAGACCATCTCTCTGCTGTGTTTCTGTGTTGCTCCGTGTGGAAGTTTTCTTGTAGCTCACCTCGCTACACTTTCGGCATCTCACAGATAATTTAAATCAGCACCGTGTTGGAATGAACATCGATATTCCACAAATATTGCAAACTTATCTCCAGCTCACTTCAAAGTCGGGGAATCAGCAGTGGGAGACAATCGACATATTCCATTACAAATAATCGGAATCTTACGAATGTACACAATAAAATCGCAAAGCGATTTATACACAATAAAATTAAAAGCAACACGTGACACGCGGGACGAACACGTGAGCGATCTAAAGTCACGTGAGACGCCGAAAGTGTGGCGAGGTGAGCTACAAAAAAAAAAATTCCACACGGAGCAACACAGAAATTATGCAGACACACCAGGACAGGTAAGTGGCTGAGTAACAGGTGGGACGCCCCCAATTCCAGCCTTAATTAACCGCTACAGGACCGCCGTACGCAGGATTGCGTCCTGCCGGCGGCCCTGCTCTTCTGGGCGGACGCATATACGCGTCCTCCCGCGATAGCCGAGATTTCCTGTGAACGCGCGCACACAGGCGCGCGCGCTCACAGGTACGGAAGGTAAGCGAGTGGATCTCCAGCCTGCCAGCGGCGATCGTTCGCTGGCAGGCTGGAGATGTGATTTTTTTGAACCCCTAACAGGTATATTAGACGCTGTTTTGATAACAGCGTCTAATATACCTGCTACCTGGTCCTCTGGTGGTCCATTTTGCTTGGATCGACCACCAGAGGACACAGGCAGCTCAGTAAAGTAGCACCAAACACCACTACACTACACTACAACCCCCCCCTGTCACTTATTAACCCTTTATGAACCACTGATCACCCCTGATCACCCCATACAGACTCCCTGATCACCCCCCTGTAAGGCTCCATTCAGACGTCCGTATGATTTTTACGGATCCACGGATCGGATCCACAAAACACATACGGACGTCTGAATGGAGCCTTGCAGGGGGGTGATCAATGACAAGGGGGTGATCACGCATATAGACTTCCTGATCACTTCCCTGTCATTGATCACCCCCCTGTAAGGCTCCATTCAGACGTCCGTATGTGTTTTGCGGATCCGATCCGTGGATCCGTAAAAATCATACGGATGTCTGAATGGAGCCTTACAGGGGGGTGATCAATGACAGGGGGGTGATCAGAAAGTCTATATGGGTGATCACCTCCTTGTCATTGATCACCCACCTGTAAGGCTCCATTCAGATGTCCGTATGTGTTTTGCGGATCCGATCCATGTATCCGTGGATCCGTAAAAATCATACGGACGTCTGAATGGAGCCTTACAGGGGGGTGATCAATGACAGGGGGGTGATCAGGGAGTCTATATGGGTGATCACCCCCCTGTCATTGATCACCCCCCTGTCATTGAGCACCTCCCTGTCATTGATCACCCCCCTGTAAGGCTCCATTCAGACATTTTTTTGGCCCAAGTTAGCGGAAATATATATTTTTTTTTTGTTTGTTTTTTCTTACAAAGTCTCATATTCCACTAACTTGTGTCCAAAAAAAAAATCTCACATGAACTCACCATACCCCTCACGGAATCCAAATGCGTAAAATTTTTTAGACATTTATATTCCAGACTTCTTCTCACGCTTTAGGGCCCCTAAAATGCCAGGGCAGTATAAATACCCCACATGTGACCCCATTTCGGAAAGAAGACACCCCAAGGTAATCCGTGAGGGGCATATTGAGTCCATGAAAGACTGAAATTTTTGTCCCAAGTTAGCGGAAAGTGAGAGTTTGTGAGAAAAAAAAATAAATAAATCAATTTCCGCTAACTTATGCAAAAAAAAAAAAAATTTTTTATGAACTCGCCATGCCCCTCATTGAATACCTTGGGGTGTCTTCTTTCCAAAGTGGGGTCACATGTGGGGTATTTATACTGCCCTGGTTAGGGGCCCATGCTGGGTGAGAGAAATATCTTGGCAAAAGACAACTTTTCCCATTTTCTTTATACAAAGTTGGCATTTGACCAATATATTTCTCTCACCAAGCATGGGTGTATGTAAAATGACACCCCAAAACACATTCCCCAACTTCTCCTGAGTACGGCGATACCACATGTGTGACACTTTTTTGCAGCCTAGATGTGCAAAGGTGCCCAAATTCCTTTTAGGAGGGCATTTTTAGACATTTGGATCCCAGACTTCTTCTCACGCTTTACGGGCCCCTAAAAAGCCAGGGCAGTATAAATACCCCACATGTGACCCCATTTTGGAAAGAAGACACCCCAAGGTATTCAATGAGGGGCATGCCGAGTTCATAGAAAAAAAATAAAAAATTGCCACAAGTTAGCGGAAATTGATTATTATTTTTTTCTCACAAAGTCTCCCTTTCCGCTAACTTGAGACAAAAATTTCAATCTTTCATGGACTCAATATGCCCCTCAGCGAATACCTTGGGGTGTCTTCTTTTCAAAATGGTGTCATTTGTGGGGTGTTTGTACTGCATTTGAGGGTCTCCACAATCATTACATGTATGGCCAGCATTAGGAGTTTCTGCTATTCTCCTTATATTGAGCCTCTGGGCTGAAAGAAAAAAATGAACGGCACAGATTTCTTCATTCGCATTGATCAATGTGGATGAAAAAATCTCTGGCCAAAAAAAAAAAAAAAAAGGAGGGGAAAGGCGTCTGCCAGGACATTGGAGCTCCGCCCAACATCCATACCCACTTAGCTCGTATGCCCTGGCAAACCCAATTTCTCCATTCACATCAATCGATGTGGATGAATAAATCATTGCCGGGATTTTTTCTTTTTATATATATATATATATATATATATACAAAGTGTTTGCCAAAGCATATGAACACCGCCGCCTCCTCAGCTCATATGCCTCGGCAAACGTATCTTTTACTGCAGAGGAGAAATCTCGTCTTGCAGCGCCGCATACACCGACTTTTCTGTAATCTGACAGCAGCGCAATGCTTCTGTCAGAATGCACATCAGTGCTGCAGCTAGTCGATCGGTTGGTCCACCTGGAAGGTAAAAAAAAAAAAGAAAAAACCAAGCCGCAACGCAGTAAATTTATTAACTTTATAATAACTTTTGAACAGAACCGATAAACTTTAACTTTTTGAACATAACGTTAACTTTTTTGCTTACTGGTGAATTTTTTTTTTTTTTACCTTTATAGGACAAACCTCTCCTTCCCCATGGGACAATGTGCAAAAGCGCAAATCGCCCAAAGATGTGGCGAAGTACATTATGCACTTTGTCCCAGGTGAAAGGAGAGGTTTGCAGCAGCTCTGTGTGAATGGGCCCTAATAGCCCTGTGTGCCTGTCCTGTGAGATGTGATCCCTATGCTAAGTGTACCTGTGTGTGGTACTTCCGGAAACACTCTCCAAAGCATAGGGCAGGGTGGTCAGGGCAGTCAGGACAGAAATAGCGGGTGTCACGCCTTATTCCACTCCTGTTACAGACACAACATATTTTTCTGGGTGACGGTTGGGTTGAGGTAACAGCAACGACACTGGGGAAATGTCACTCGTGTAGACGGCTAACTACACTGGTGGATGGGGCCACGGAACCTCCTGGATACAGGAGGTTCTCGATGATCTCTTCCTGAAATTTGAGGAAGGATCCTGTTCTCCCAGCCTTACTGTAGAGAACAAAACTATTATATGCAGCCAATTGAATTAAATATACAGACACCTTCTTATACCAGCATCTGGTGCGTCGGGAAACTAAATACGGAGCCAACATCTGGTCCTTGAAGTCCACCCCTCCCATGAGCAAATTATAGTCGTGGACACAGAGGGGCTTTTAAATGACACTGGTTGCTCGCTCAATTTGGATTGTCGTGTCTGCGTGAATGGAGGAGAGCAGGTAAACGTCACGCTTGTCTCTCCATTTCACCGCGAGCAGTTCTTCATTACACAAGGCAGCCCTCTCCCCCCTTGCAAGACGGGTTGTAACGAGCCATTGGGGGAAGCCTGCGCGGTGCCACAGCAGCCAATCTGTTCTAGGAACAAATGCCTGAAGAGGGCCACACTTCTGTAGAAATTGTCCACATAAAGATGGTACCCCTTGCCAAATAAGGGTGACACCAAGTCCCAGACTGTCTTCCCACTGTTCCCCAGGTAATCAGGGCAACCGACCGGCTCCAGGGTCTGATCTTTACCCTCATAGACCCGAAATTTGTGGGTATAGCCTGTGGCCCTTTCACAGAGCTTATACAATTTGACCCTATACTGGGCGCGCTTGCTTGGGATGTATTGTTTGAAGCCAAGGCGCCTGGTAAAATGTATAAGGGATTCGTCTACGCAGATGTTTTGCTCAGGGGTATACAAATCTGCAAATTTCTGGTTGAAGTGGTCTATGAGGCGCCGAATTTTGTGGAGCCGGTCAAAAGCAGGGTGGCCTCTGGGACGAGAGGTGCTATTGTCACTAAAATGCAGGAAACGCAGGATGGCCTCAAATCGTGCCCTGGACATGGCAGCAGAGAACATGGGCATGTGATGAATTGGGTTCGTGGACCAATATGACCGCAATTCATGCTTTTTGGTTAGACCCATGTTGAGGAGAAGGCCCAGGAATTTTTTTAATTCGGAAACTTGGACTGGTTTCCACCGGAAAGGCTGGGCATAAAAGCTTCCCGGGTTGGTGGATATAAATTGAGTTGCATACCGGTTTGTTTCTGCCACGACTATGTCCAAGAGCTCCGCAGTCAAGAACAGCTCAAAAAATCCCAGGGCCGAACCGATCTGTCTCAACCCGAACTCCAGACTGGGCGGTGAAAGGGGGAACTAATGGTGCGGCTGAAGTTGGGGGCTGCCAATCAGGGTTTGCCAGCACCTCAGGGACTCTAGGGGGTCTAAGGGCCTGTCTGTGCGGTGGCTGTGACGGGGTAACTATTGCACGTGCCACCGTACCAGCTTCAACTGCCCTTCTGGTGCTCGCCACTTTACCATGTTGTACGGCAGTGCTGGTACTAGGTCCAGGGAGGGCTGCGCTGCTGGTGTATGCCTCACAACATAATCCGACAGCGCCAGCCCCACTCTGCTGCCCTTGAAGCGGATCCTGTGCAACCTGGGGTCTAGCAACACGGGGCTGGGTACGCCTGGTGCTATCAGGGACCTCAACCTCCTCGTCCGAACTTTGGGTCAGACTGCCACTGCTTTCTACAGGTTCATATTCTGACCCGCTAGATTCATCAGATGAGGGTTCCCATTCCTCATCCGACTGGGTCAGAAGCCTGTAGGCCTCTTCAGAAGAATACCCCGTTTGACATTTGGACTACTACATTTAGGGGTATTCCCTGAGACTACCCAAGTAAAAAGGCAAGCCTGTCTTACAAACGGGAGGCTAGCAAAGTACCGGAGGCCGCTGCGATTGATAAAAAATATCAAAACTGATTTTTTTATCGCCGCAGCGCTTGTAAAGTGATTGTGCAGTGATCAAAATAAAATAAAATGTTTGTCACTACGGCGGGGCGGGCGTGGGTGAACGCACGTGTGGGCGACCGATCAGGCCTGATCGGGCAAACACTGCGTTTTGGGAGGAGGGCGAGCTAAGGTGACACTAATACTATTATAGATCTGACTGTGATCAGTTTTGATCACTTACAGATACTATAAAAGTACAAATGCTGATTAGCGATACGTTAATCAGCGACTGCGGTGCGGTGGGCTGGGCTCTAACCGATTGCTAACTACCTAACCAAGGGGCCTAAACTATCCTAAAACCTATCAGTCAATACCAGTGGGAAAAAAAAGTGACAGTTTACACTGATCACTTTTTTCCTTTCACTAGGTGATTGACAGGGGCGATCAAGGGGTTAATTGGGGTGATGGGGAGTGATCATTGGCTGGCAAGCTGATGACGTGACCCCCCTCTAACTTTTGCCGGCCCACGATGCGCATGCAAGGTAAATGTGGTGCCCATATTCAAAAAAGGTCCTCCATAGGTAATTACAGACCAGTTAAACTTATGTTGTGGGGAAAAATGTTTGAAGGACTCTTAAGGGACTATATACAGGAGTATGTGACTGTACATAATATTATAAGTGATAACCAACATGGGTTTACCAAGGACAGAAGTTGTCAGACTAATCTGATTTATTTTTATGAGGAGGTGAGTAGTTGCCTGGACGGCTGTGGGTGTAGTGTTTCTGGATTTTGCAAAGGCTTTTGATACTGTCCCTCATAGACATTTAATAGGTAAAGTAAGGTCTATAGGCTTGGAAAGTATAGTTTGGATTGAAAACTGTCTGAAGGACCGTGTCCAGATTGTTGTGGTCAATGATTCCTACTCAGAATGGTCCCGTGTTATAAGTGGTGTACCCCAAGGTTCAGTGCTGGGTCCTCTATTATTTAATTTATTTATTAATGATATCAAGGACAGGATTAATAGCACCATTTCTATTTTTGCAGATGACACAAAGCTTTGTAGTACTATGCAGTCTATGAAAGATGTCCAAAAAATATAAGCAGACTTGAACACTCTGAGTGATAGGGCATCAACTTGGAAAATGAGGTTCAATGTGGATAAATGTAAAGTTATGCATCTTGGTAGTAATAATCTCCATACATCATATGTCCTAGGTGATGTAACACTGGGAGAGTCACTTATAGAGAAGGATTTGGATGTCCTCGTAGATCATCAATTGAATAACAGCATACAATGTCAATCAGCTGCTTCTAAGGGTACCAGGTAGTGTCGATCGAGCACCAAAGTGCTCGGGTGTTCGGGTCGAACACCTCGGGATGCTCTCGTGCTCTACTGAGTGCAATGGAAGTCAATGGGAGAACCTGAGCATTAAACGAGGCACCCCCTGCTCTGAAGAGGGGAGGATGTCTGGTTCATAGGAAAAGGTAAGAAATTGATGAAACGCCACCGAAATGGTTCAGGAACAGCATGGGGAGGATGTCTGGATGCATCTTGGACTCCCAGGTCGCTGCTAGGAACGATGTTGTCCGAGTAGTACACCACTTTTACAGACTGACACTAATACGCACAAAACCGAAGATAAAATCGATTTTAGAGGAATAATTGTTAGAAAACATTCTTTCCTGTATATTTACTTGTATATAAAGTGCAAGTGCTGCCAAAAATTACAAGGAACAGGCACTCCGATACAACCTGTATATCGCATAATGGAGGGCCTCATTCACATTGTGGTACAATTGTTCAGGTAGTGGGACTAAAACACTCAAAAAGCTTATGCACTAAGTGAAACGGCTTCCAAAAATTACAAGGAACCGGCACTCCAATTCACCCTTCATTACACATAAAAGACAGCATCATACATCCTTGAAAATTATGATTGACCCTCAAAAACATTAGGAGCAAGGGCCTGCTGGTGACCCTCTAAAACATTACGGGCGAGGGCCTGCTGCTGAGCTGACCATCTAAAACATTAGGGGCGTGAGGGTCTGCTGCAGAGCTGACTCTCTAAAACATTAGGGGCGAGTGCCTGCTGCTGATCTGAGCATCGAAAAAATTATGGGCGAGGGCCTGCTGGTGTGGTGAGCTGACCCTGTAAAACATTATGGTTGAGGACCTGCTGATGAGCTGACCCTAAAAAACATTATATGCGAGGGCCTGCTGGTGAGCTGACCCTCAAAAAGATTGTAGGTGAAGGCCTTCTGGTAAGCCAAACCTGTGAAACATTATGGTTGAGGGCCTGCTGGTGAGCTGACCCTCAAAAACATATGCAAGGGCCTGCAGGTGAGCTTACCCTCTAAAACATTACATGCGAGGGCCTGCAGATGAGCTGATCCTCTAAAACAAGCATCCTCAAACTGCGGCCCTCCAGCTGTTGCAAAACTACAACTACCAGCATGTCCGAACAGCCTACAGGTATCAGCCTACAGCAGGGCATTGTAGGAGTTGTAGTTTTACAACAGCTGGAGGGACGTAGTTTGAGGATGCCTGCTCTAAAAGATTGTAGGTGAGGGCCTGCTGGTGAGCTAACCCTCTAAAACATTATATACAAGGATCTGCAGGTGAGATGATCCTCTAAAACATTATATGCAAGGGCCTGCTGGTGAGTTGACCCTCTAAAAGATTGTAGGCGAGGGCCTGCAGGTGAGCTGACCCTCTAAAAGATTGTAGGTGAGGGCCTGCTGGTGAGCTGACCCTCTAAAACATTATATGCGAGGGCCTGCAGGCGAGCTGGCCCTCTAAAAGATTGTAGGTGAGGGCCTGCATTGGAATACAGTGTATTCAGTACATTATAAAAAACACATTTAAAGTGCCTTTATGTTCAGCAGCTTTCCTCTGGTGTAAGAGTCAATCTGTCAGCATTTTGAGTTGACAGGCGAATGCGCTTATCAGTTATTATGCCCCCAGCAGCATTAAATACCCACTTAGACAAAACGCTGGCGGCAGGGCAGGCCAGCATCTCCAAGGCGTACAGCGCCAGTTCGTGCCACGTGTCCAGCTTGGACACCCAGTAGTTGTAGGCACAGAGGGATCATTGAGGACGCTGACACGGTCTGCTACCCACTTGTCGCTGTTATTTATGCGATTCCCTTCTTTGTGTGGTGCCAAATCAGTTAGGATTATACAGTTGCAAGAAAAAGTATGTGAACCCTTTGGAATCATATGGAATTCTGCACAAATTGGTCATAAAATGTGATCTGATCTTCATCCACAACAATAGACAATCACAGTCTGCTTAAACTAATAACACACAAAGAATTAAATGTTACCATGTTTTTATTGAACACACCATGTAAACATTCACAGTGTAGGTGGAAAAAGTATGTGAACCCTTGGATTTAATAACTGGTTGAACCTCCTTTGGCAGCAATAACTTCAACCAAACGTTTCCTGTAGTTGCAGATCAGACGTGCACAACGGTCAGGAGTGATTCTTGACCATTCCTCTTTACAGAGCTGTTTCAGTTCAGCAATATTCTTGGGATGTCTGGTGTGAATCGCTTTCTTGAGGTCATGCCACAACATCTCAATTGGGTTGAGGTCAGGACTCTGAGTGGGCCACTCCAGATGGCGTATTTTCTTCTGTTTAAGCCATTCTGTTGTTGATTTACTTCTATGCTTTGGGTCGTTGTCCTTTTGCAACACCCATCTTCTGTTGAGCTTCAGCTGGTAGACAGATGGCCTTAAGTTCTCCTGCAAAATGTCTTGATAAACTTGGGAATTCATTTTTCTTTCGATGATAGCAATCCGTCAAGGCCCTGATGCAGCAAAGCAGCCCCAAACCATGATGCCCCCACCACCATACTTCACAGTTGGGATGAGGTTTTGATGTTGGTGTGCTGTGCCTCTTTTTCTCCACACATAGTGTCGTGTGTTTCTTCCAAACAACTCAACTTTGGTTTCATCTGTCCACAGAATATTTTGCCAGTACTTCTGTGGAACATCCAGGTGCTCTTGTGCAAACTTGCAGCAATGTTTTTTTGACAGCAGTGGCTTCCTCTGTGGTATCCTCCCATTAAATCCATTCTTGTTTAGTGTTTTACGTATCGTAGATTCGTTACCAGGGATGTTAGCATATGCCAGAAACTTTTGTAAGTCTTTAGCTGACACTCTAGGATTTTTCTTCACCTTATTGAGCAGTCTGCGCTGTGCTCTTGCATTCATCTTTACAGGACGGCCACTCCTAGGAAGAGTAGCAGCAGTGCTGAACTTTTTCCATTTATAGACAATTTGTCTTACAGTGGACTGATGAACAGCAAGGCTTTTGGAGATACTTTTTTAACCCTTCCTAGCTTTATGCAAGTCAACAATTCTTAATAGTAGGTCTTTTGAGAGCTCTTTTGTGCGAGGCATCCTTCACATCAGGCAATGCTTCTTGTGAAAAGCAAACCCAGAACTGGTGTGTTTTTTATAGGGCAGGGCAGCTGTAACCAACACCTCCAATCTCATCGACTGGACTCCAGTTGGCTGACACCTCACTCCAATTAGCTCTTGGAGATATCATTAGTCTAGCGGTTCACATACTTTTTCCACCTACACTGTAAATGTTTACATGGTGTGTTCAATAAAAACATGGTAACATTTAATTGTTTGTGTGTTATTAGTTTAAGCAGACTGTGATTGTCTATTGTTGTGACTTAGATGAAGATAAGATCACATTTTATGACCAATTTGTGCAGAAATCCATATCATTCCAAATGGTTCACATACTTTTTCTTGCAACTGTAAATATGAGCTCATACAGCTTTCTCAATGAGACCAATACAGGCTGGTATCATGGAAAATATGCCATCCTTTATCCAATTCACATACACTTATATAGGCAATATGAGGTAGACAAAAAGGGTGGTCCTAAATGAAAGTTTATTGGGTCTGTGACAAAAAGGGAGTAGTTTTCTAACTTTATCCCTGAGTTTCATTGGCACGTTTGAAACTAGCAACTTAACTCCCCCTCCTTTTCCCCAATAACCTTAAAACAAAGAAAATGCACATGAGGCTCTTGATTGATTTTGCCATCTAGTGGAGAAAAATGTGTACTACAGTATATAGACAAGAGAAATAAAAACCTCTCTCACACACTCCTTCACCATCTTCCTAAACTTTTCTCTCCTTGTGACACTAGGTCGCGCATCAGGGTGAGGGTGCTGGCGGGGTGTCTGCTGACAGACTGCCGAACCTCTTGCTGACAGACTGACTACCCTGACTCTGCATTTTGGGCTGCAACTCACAGTTGCTGACTCTGCCACTGCCCACTGGTGTGCTGGCATATGTTGTCCAAGTTGTCGCCAACCACTGGTGTGCTGGCATATTGGTGACTAGTGGTTTTTGGGTGGCCTGGGTCCCACTGGCCTAGCTTCCCCTTTAGGGATCCTGAATTACCCTGATTTGGGGTGTAAGTCCCTGCTACTGCCATTTTACCATTTATGTTTATATCTGAGTTCATGTGGAACGAAACATGACACGTCGGGAGTTTACCTCCAATAGGGTGTACTAGGGATACTGCCCGGGAACAGGGAAAGGTATCCGGACGGGGTAGCTCCTTGCGGGGCAAGTACTTTGTATAGATAGGCAGGGTGTTATCAGTCCCTTCCCCTGGACAGGGTGTATTAGGGACTCACTCTCCTGGCATTTCCTGATTGGTACCACCATCTTTGGGTTCCTTTTCATCTCCTGCATAGAAAGGACATCCGCCTCTTTGAAGCTCATCATATTGGAAGAAAATGGACCATCTACCTTTACAGCCATCGATGGGTGAGAGCGTTCCTTTTTATACACATATACAGGCACCAATCAGTGCTGATCGTCTAGGCCCAATCAGGCTGTCTATTTATGTTTTGTTGGTTCCTACTGTGACCCAGCGTGGTCATTTTAGCATTTTCACCATTAAATGTTAAGTTTTACCCTCTCTATCCCCTAGGGGGTTAGTATTTTTGTAATAGAATTTTGGGAGGAATTGGCTGAGCCCAACCATTTGCATGCTTGGCCTTTCATTGGTTTCCTTGAATTTGGAGGGCACTCAAAATTATCAGGATGTCAAATGGAAACCAGATGCATTTGTTAATATGAAAAATCTTATTTAATAAAATTCAATGTATAAAATGTCTATATGGTCTTTTAACAAAAACTGACTATGTTCACAATAGTACCTATACCCTATTGTAGGCAAATCCTTCTGTGAATTCCTGTGTGAATGGTCCACGTGGATCTGAGTGCTCCCCCTTTGATATGGGGTAGGGTTGTATTGTTATAATGAGCACTATTTCCACATGGAGCATCACACCTGGTAATAATCGCAGAGGATAATTTGATTGCAAAAGATAAATATTAGTACATAATACAGCACATATGTGCTTAGACACAACAATAATAAAGATACGATACTATAATAATAGTGATGAAAGTCATAAGATGGTGATCTACAAAGAATAATATAAATAAAAAGGAAAAAAGAAAAATGAAAAAAATCGCAGCGATACAAAACAAAATAAAAAATCGCAGCAGAATAAAAATCGGATGTCTATTCAAGTATCCTCTTGTGGTTCAAATATTGCCGCAATTATATTTTAGAACATGTAATTTTAGTATAATCATTTAAAACCATAGCCACATACACCGGTAGATCTATTGATCTGTTTGTTTGCCACAAGGGCTACTTTACCCTCCGATGGTCCTGGTAGGATAGTGTCGGCTTGTATGTCTCTCAGATACTACGATAATGTGTGCTATATATACGATAATGTGCGCTATATATAATGTGTGCGCCCCATGGCTGTGATCCGCCCGTTCCACATAAATATAGGACATGTTCTATCTTTTTGCGGAACAGAAGTACTGGACGAAACCCCACGGAAGCACTCCATAGTGCTTCCGTGGGGTTCCATTCCGTGCTTCTGTCCCGCATCTCCGGATTTGGGGACCCATTCAAGTCAATTGGTCCGCGGAATGCACACGGAACGGTGCCCGTGTATTGCGGATCTGCATATGCGGTCCGCAATACGGCAACAGGACACCTACAGTCGTGTGCAGGAGGCCTTATGCTGTAGAATTCGCAGAGTGAAATTCACATGAAAATCCACATGTAACTCGCACAAATTTCAGGTGCAAATTACATGCCATGTGAAAGTGAGCAGCAAAGAAAGATAGAGGAACTTAGGTCAAAAGTAGTGACTATCCCTCTAAAGAGTCTTTTTATTTAGGAGAATGTATTCTTTAACCGCCTCCGGACCGCCTAACGCAGATGTGCGGTCCGGAGGCGGCAGCGCTGCGCACGACGCATATACGCGTCATCTCGCGAGACGCGAGATGACGCGCTATGCGGCCCGCGCATGCGCAGTTCGGGCCGGCATTTCGAAGAGGACCATTTCGTCATCAGCTTGCCAGCCAATGATCGCGGCTGGCAAGCTGATGATTTTCAAAAAATCCAATCACAGAGCCAGATAACAGATCATATTTGTAAATATGATCTGTTATATGGCTGCCTGCTCCTCTGCTGGTTCTTTTCGTCGGTTGGATCCAGCAGAGGAGCAGGCTACACAGTGAGTACACCAAACAGCACACTTTAGCCCCAGATCACCCCCCTGAACCCCAATTAACACTTTGATCACCCCTTTGTCAATCACTAGTGAAAGGAAAAAAGTGATCAGTGTAAACTGTCACTTTTTTTTTTCACTGGTATTGACCGTTAGGTTTTAGGTATAGTTTAGGCCCCTTGGTTAGGTAGTTAGCGATCAGTTAGCGCCCAGCCCACCGCACCGCAGTCCGTTATTCGCTGATTAGCGTATCGCTAATCAGCATTTGTACTTTTATAGTATCTGGAAGTGATCAAAACTGATCACGGTCAGATCTATAATTGTATTAGTGTCACTTTAGTTCGCCCTCCACCCAAAACGCAGTGTTTGCCCGATCAGGCCTAATCGGTCGCCCACACGTGCGTTCACCCACGCACGCCCCACCGCAGTGACAAAAAAAATATTTATATATTTTTTTTGATCACTGCACAATCACTTTACACGCGCTGCGGCGATAAAAAAATCAGTTTTGATATTTTTTATCAAGCGCAGCGGCCTCCCCTTTGTAAGACAGGCTTGCTTTTTTTTTCTTGGGTAGTCTCAGGGAATACCCCTAAATTTAGTTGCCCAAAACGTCAAACAGGGGGTATTCCTCTGAAGAGGCCTACAGGCTTCTGACCCAGTCGGATGAGGAGTGGGAACCCTCATCTGATGAATCCAGCGGGTCAGAATACGAACCTGTAGAAAGCAGTGGCTCTCTGACCCAAAGTTCGGACGAGGAGGCTGAGGTCCCTGATACCACCAGGTGTACCCGGCCCCGTGTCGCTAGACCACAGGTTGCGCAGGATCCGCTTCAAGAGCAGCAGAGTGGGGCTGGTGCTGTCGGATTACGTGGTGAGGCATACACCAGCAGCCCAGCCCTCCCTGGACCTAGTACCAGCACTGCCGTACAACCTGGTGAAGTAGCGAGCACCAGAAGGGCAGTTGAAGCTGGTACGGTGGCACGTGCAGTAGTCAACCCGTCGCAGCCACCGCAAAGACGTGCCCGTAGAGCCCCTAGAATCCCTGAGGTGCTGGCAAATCCTGATTGGCAGTCCCCAACTTCAGCCGCACCTGTAGTTTTCCCTTTCACTGCCCAGTCTGGAGTTCGGGTTGAGACAGCTCAGATCGGTTCGGCCCTGGGATTTTTTGAGCTGTTCTTGACTGCGGAGCTCTTAGACAAGAACTTAGACTTAGTTGTGGCCGAAACAAACAGGTATGCCACACAATTTATCACCGCTAACCCGGGAAGCTTTTATGCCCAGCCTTTCCGGTGGAAACCAGTCCAAGTTTCCGAAATTAAAACTTTTCTGGGCCTCCTCCTCAACATGGGCCTGACAAAAAAGCATGAATTGCGGTCATATTGGTCCACGAACCCAATTCATCACATGCCCATGTTCTCTGCTGCTATGTCCAGGGCACGTTTTGAGGCCATCCTGCGTTTCCTGCACTTTAGTGACAACACCGCCTCCCGTCCCAGAGGCCACCCTGCTTTTGACCGGCTCCACAAAATTCGGCCCCTCATAGACCATTTCAACCTGAAATTTGCAGATTTGTATACCCCAGAGCAAAACATCTGCATAGACGAGTCCCTGATACATTTTACCGGGCGCCTTGGCTTCAAACAATACATCCCAAGCAAGCGCGCCCGGTATGGGGTCAAATTGTATAAGCTCTGTGAAAGGGCCACAGGCTATACCCACAAATTTCGGGTCTATGAGGGAAAAGATCAGACCCTGGAGCCGGTCGGTTGCCCTGACTACCTGGGGAGCAGTGGGAAGACAGTTTGGGACTTGGTGTCACCCTTATTCGGCAAGGGGTACCATCTTTATGTGGACAATTTTTACACAAGTGTGGCCCTCTTTAGGCATTTGTTTCTAGAACGGATTGGCGCCTGTGGTACCGCGTGAACTAGTCGCGCGGGCTTCCCCCAACGGCTCGTTACCACCCGTCTTGCAAGGGGGCAGAGGGCCGCACTGTGTAACGAAGAACTGCTCGCGGTGAAATGGAGAGACAAGCGTGACGTTTACATGCTCTCCTCCATTCACGCAGACACGACAATACAAATTGAGCGAGCAACCCGTGTCATTGAAAAGCCCCTCTCAGTCCACGACTATAACCTTCACATGGGAGGGGTGGACTTCAATGACCAGATGTTGTCTCCGTATTTAGTTTCCCGCAGAACCAGACGCTGGTATAAGGTGTCTGTATATTTAATTCAATTGGCTCTGTATAATAGTTTTGTTCTCTACAGTAAGGCTGGGAGAACTGGATCCTTCCTCAAATTTCAGGAAGAGATCATCGAGAACCTCCTGTACCCAGTAGGTTCCGTGGCCCCATCCACCAGTGTAGTTAGCCGTCTACACGAGCGACATTTCCCCAATGTCGTTCCTGGTACCTCAACCCAACCGTCACCCCGAAAAAGATGTCGTGTCTGTAGCAGGAGTGGAATAAGGCGTGACACCCGCTATTTCTGTCCTGACTGTCCTGACCACCCTGCCCTATGCTTTGGAGAGTGTTTCCAGAAGTACCACTCACAGGTACACTATTAGCATAGGGATCATCTCACCAGGACAGACACACAGGGCTATTAGGGCCCATTCACTCACACAGCTGCTGCAAACGTCTCCTTTCACATTGAACAAAGTGCATAACGCACTTCGCCACATCTTTGGGCGATTTGCGCTTTTCACATTGACCCATGGGGAAGGAGAGGTTTGTTCTATAAAGGTAAAAAAAAAAAAAAAAAAACACCAGTAAGCAAAAAGGTTAATGTTCAGTTAAAAAAGTTAAAGTTTATATGTTCTGTTGCAAAGTTAATAAAATTATTGCGTTGCGGCCTGGTTTTTTCCTTTTTTTTTTACCTTCCAGGTGGACCAACCGATCGATTAGCTGCAGCACTGATGTGCATTCTGACAGAAGCATTGCGCTGCTGTCAGATTACACGCAAGTCGGTGTATGCGGCGCTGCAAGACGAGATTTTCTCCTCTGCAGTAACAGATAACTTTGCCGAGGCATACGAGCTGAGGAGGAGGCGGCGTTCCTATGCTTTGGCAAACACTTTGTATATATATATTAAAAAAAAAAAAAATCCCGGCAATGATTTATTCATCCACATCGATTGATGCGAATGGAGAAATCTGGTTTGCCAGGGCATACGAGCTAAGTGGGTATGGATGTAGGGCAGAGCTCCTATGTCCTGGCAGACGACATACCTTGGGGTGTCTTCTTTCCAAAATGGGGTCACTTGTGGGGTAGTTATACTGCCCTGGCAATTTAGGGGACCATATGTGTGAGAAGTACTTTGCAATCAAAATGTGTAAAAAATGGCCTGCAAAATCCGAAAGGTGCACTTTGGAATATGTGCCCCTTTGCCCACCTTGGCAGCAAAAAAGTGTGACACATCTGGTATCGCCGTACTCAGGAGAAGTTGGGGAATGTGTTTTGGGGTGTCATTTTACATATACCCATGCTGGGTGAGAAAAATATCTTGGTCAAATGCCAACTTTGTATAAAAAAATGGGAAAAGTTGTCTTTTGCCAAGATATTTCTCTCACCCAGCATGGGTATATGTAAAATGACACCCCAAAACACATTCCCCAACTTCTCCTGAGTACGGCGATACCAGATGTGTGACACTTTTTTGCTGCCAAGGTGGGCAAAGGGGCACATATTACAAAGTGCACCTTTCGGATTTCACCGGTCATTTTTTACACATTTTGATTGCAAAGTTCTTCTCACACATATGGGCCCCTAAATTGCCAGGGCAGTATAACTACGCCACAAGTGACCCCATTTTGGAAAGAAGACACCCCAAGGTATTCCGTGAGGGGCATGGTGAGTTCCTAGAATTTTTTAGTTTTTGTCGCAAGTTAGTGGAATATGAGACAAAAAAAAAAAAAAAAAAATCATCATCATTTTCCGCTAACTTGTGACAAAAAATAAAAAGTTCTATGAACTCACTATGCCCATCAGCGAATACCTTAGGGTGTCTACTTTGCGAAATGGGGTCATTTGTGGGGGTTTTCTACTGTTTGGGCATTGTAGAACCTCAGGAATCATGACAGGTGCTCAGAAAGTCAGAGCTGCTTCAAAAAGCGGAAATTCACATTTTTGTACCATAGTGTGTAAACGCTATAACTTTTACCCAAACCATTTTTTTTTGCCCAAACATTTTTTTTTTTATCAAAGACATGTAGAACAATAAATTTGGCGAAAAATTTATATATGGATGTCTTTTTTTTTTGCAAAATTTTACAGCTGAAAGTGAAAAATGTCATTTTTTTGCAAAATCGTTACATTTTGATTAATAACAAAAAAAGTAAAAATGTCAGCAGCAATAAAATACCACCAAATAAAAGCTCTATTAGTGAGAAGAAAAGGAGGTAAAATTCATTTGGGTGGTAAGTTGCATGACCGAGCGATAAACGGTGAAAGGAATGTAGTGCCGAAGTGTAAAAAGTGCTCTGGTCATGAAGGGGGTTTCAGCTAGCGGGGCTGAAGTGGTTAAAGAGGATGGGACATTTCCCTTTCGTCCTAACCAGCAGCACAAGTGGGGGCATTTGCCCCTGTGAAGCTGGTCAGGACAGGTGGAATTTTTGTTGAATAAAATTCTGCATCATTAATAATTAATTAGTTAATTAATTCCCCCCCTTATATAGTCCGTCCCCAACAGGACCAGTTGCTTTTTTTCCTGTCCTGTGGGTTCGGTCAGGCAGGCATGACTCTACCCCTAGAGTCTTTCCCCCTGTATTGGGAGAGAAATTATTTAAACAGAACTGAAGAATTCAGGAGATCGGAAAATCTGCTGATTGCTTATGCAGGGAACAACAGAGGACTCAAGGTTTCCAAGCCTAGGAGGCTATTAAGCTGGCTTTTTTGTCCCAGGACTTACTACCACCATCTTTCTTAGCTGCCCATTCTACTAGGGCAGTTTCTACGTCATATGCAGAAAGGAAATTAATCCCTTTAGAGCAGATCTGTGCTGCCGCCTCGTGGAGTATGCAAAATACCTTTATTTCCCATTATCGCCTAGACAGTAGGCGTGCAGAGGAAACAGCCTTTGGACGGTCTGTGCTAAATGCTGCTCTCCCATAAGTCAGATTCCTAACTCCTGTGGGATAGTTCAACTAGTCAGTAGGAAGTCCTTTAGCCCTCCCACAATTTGTGTGAGGTTCTTTCTACTTCCCCACTTGTGCTGCTGGTTAGGACGAAAGGGAAGCGTCAATTTTGACGTAAATTTGTTTTCCCTTAGTCCTAACAGCAGCACACAAATATCCCTCCCTCTATGCTGTTATGATTACTTGTTAAAAAAGCAACTGGTCCTGTTGGGGATGGACTATATAATTAATTATTGATGATGCAGAATTTTATTCAACAAAAATTCCGCCTGTCCTGACCAGCTTCACAGGGGCAAATACCCCCACTTGTGCTACTGTTAGGATTAAGGGAAAACAAATTTACGTCAAAATTGACGCATCCCCATTTTCACCCAGCCAGCCTCTCTGACATGAGCATCGGGGCATTTCATGCTCTGATGCTCTCCTTTGACCTGTGCTGAATCTCGCAGGAAAAAGGCTTTTTCTGCAGACTTGGTGATTGCCGGCTTCCGCCTAGCAGTGAGCCCGGTGATATCACCGGCACTAATGTATGAGCTTTAGCGCTGCCCTAGCCTGGAAAACGGCTATGGCAGCACTAAAGCCCGTCAATCAGTGCCGGTGACTAGGGATGAGCCAATCGACTTCTGATGATACATCTGAAGTCAATTCGCATAAAACTTTGAACACTGTACAGAGCGAGCACTCCGTACAGTATTAGAATGTATTGGCTACTATGAGCCGAAGTTATTACTTTGCGAAGTCTCACGAGATTTCGGGTAATAACTTCAAAAATTAAGGCCTCTTTCACACAAGTGAGTTTTCCGCGTGGGTGCAATATGTGACGTGAACGCATAGCACCCGCACTGAATCCTGGCCCATTCATTTCAATAGGTCTGTGTACATCAGGTTTTTTTTTTTCACGCATCAGTTCTGCGTTGTGCGAAAAACGCAGCATGTTCTATATTCTGCATTTTTCACACAGCCCTGGCCCCATAGAAGTGAATGGGGCTTCAGTGAAAAACACATTGCATCCGGAAGCAAGTGTGGATGCAATGTGTTTTTTACTGATTGTTCCCAAGGGATGTTTGTAAACCTTCCGTTTTTTTATAATGCGTGTGAAAAACGTATCAAAACGCATTGCACCCACAATGACTGAACTTGCTTGCAAAATGGTGCGAGTTTCCCTGAACACATCCTGAGCCAATCCATATTGTTCGTGTGAAAGAGGCCTAAGGCCGCAAACTAAGGGCACGCAAACGATCAGGTCCACGATACACAGGCACCAGCCGTGTGCACCCTGTATCACAGATGCAAACCCATTCACTTGAATGGGTCTGCAATCTGGAAGGTCGGTGCGAAACGGAGGCACGGAACCCCACAGAGTGCTTCCTGGAAAGGAACAGAATATCGGAATAGCTGTATCCAGCATATGCTGGAGACCACCAAATCCCATTCACTATAATGAGGGCTGCTGGGTTTCCAGCATGTATACTGGATTTCTGCTGAAGGTTCACAGGACTGCACATATGTGACACAAAGCAGCGACCATCACACATGTTGCTGTCAGCTTCACCCCAGCATGGTTATACCCATCTCGTACATTGCTGGCATACTCCTAGAAAATCCCTCAAAAACGAGGATACTGTCTGTATAAAAATGTATGATTTTATTAAATTACATCAGACAATAAATATCACTTATAGTCAAAAGGGATGGGCTATAGAGAAACGAGCCTCTAAAAAATAGGCTCACCAATGCGGATAATCGCATCGGAGGAAGATCGCACCTTGATGCAGCCACGGTTCACAAAATACTAAAGAGTCGGGTGACAATCAAATTCATAATAACTTACAATAATGGGAAATATCACATCAAACCCCTAACATGATTATCCCAAAAATCTCCTCACCCTCCTCAATATAGAAATCAAGTTGAATATCAGACTACAGAGTTATCTATTATATAACTGGTAAGCAAAGCCTACAATCTTGATAACTGCTTTTCACTAGGTAAGTCGGCCGGTCTAAACATCAACTATGTCTCCATATTACATACCCATATTATTGCTTCTCACGGTGACAGATGGTCCCCAAATGCCTCAACCTCGCCACGCGTTTCGCCACGTAGGCTTCGTCAGGAGGTGGCGATCTTCCTCCGATGCGATTCTCTGCATTGTTGAGACCATTTTTTAGAGGCTCGTTTCTCTATGTCCCATCCCTTTTGACTATAAGTGATATTTATTGTCTGATGTAATTTAATAAAATCATAAATTTTTATACAAACAGTATCCTCGTTTTTTTGTGCTTGCCTTATGTTTTTTTTCTGAGGACTGATGTGTTGTAATTGTGGGGTGTTGTAGGTCTAAATACTCCTAGAAAATGCCACCTATGTCACATAGGTGCGGGTCCCACTCCTATCTTAGGGTGGCCAGATGTCCAGTTTTAGGCCGGACAGTCTGGTTTTTAGACTCCTGGTCCTCGGTCCGGCACCAGGACGGCCGGCCAGAAGTCCTACTTTTTGGGGGGTTATCGGCGAGACTAGTAGTACGGGGCACTTTAAGTATCACTCACATGATCATCGGATCACTAGTCACACGTCCGGCAGCGCTGCCTGCAGATTTGCGCCAGTCAATTCTGTTTTGCAGGCAAGGCGGGAAGTAAAGGAACAGTCTCTGAGGAGCGCTGAGCGCAGCTGCGCTGAGGGGGTAGTCGTAGCTCATACACTGGTCTGAAAGAATGTGCTATTGCTGTGGCCAGGGATTGCTGAAACTGAAAGGGGGGAAGTCTGTGAATGGGGGGACTGTAATAACTGCTGAAAGGGGGGGAAAGGAGTTATGAGAAAGTCTGTGAATGGCTACTTTGGGAGCTGAAAGGGGGGAATAGATAACTACTTTGATGTGAAGAGGGGACAGAAAGGGGTTAATAAATACTGTGAATGGTGGACTGCTGAAAGTGGTTAATAATTAACCCCTTTCAGCAGTCCCCTATACACAGTAGTTATTAACCCCTCAGCAGTTCCCCCTTTACTGAAAGGGGACAGTTGAAAGGGGTTAAAGGGAACCCGTCACCTTAAAAATGCATCTACACCCGCCAGCAGTACCTCATAGTAGCCTGCAGCCTGTTAATAATCATATGTTTCATCCTGTTGTCCGATGCTGCGTAAGTTAATAAAACGTGGTTTTATTCTCCATCAGCGCTATAGTGCCGGTGTAATGTTACATTACCCTACTTCGTGAGATTTCCCTACCTCCTAACTTCCTGTCGCACCGGAAATAACGTGTGGAGGCGTTCCTTAGTTTTGTCGGTCTGCGCAAGCGCAAAAGGACAGTTTAGGGAAAAATCTCACTGCGGAGTTTAGCAGCACATCGGGACACTGCGCATGCGCTGGACAGCCAAAGTAGGGAAATATTAAGGCCCATTGTGCAAGCGCAGATAACTCCTGAAAATCCATCCGATCTCCGCGCCTGCGCAGTGTGGGTGTAGGGAAAAGTTACGTCCCAGTGCGCAAGCGCTGAGGGTAGTATGCATATATCCATTTCGCAAGCACTGCTAACCCTTTGCTGGAGCTATATGAGAATAGCTCTGCAGGTTATCACTCTCAGGCAAGAAGGGGCGTGGTTACCTTGACTTCAAAATGGCCGGCACTATAGCACTGATGGAGAATAATGCTACATTCACACGTCAGTATTTTTCTATATCCCAAATTTCGGTCCGTTTTTTGCAGATCTGTTGTTCCTGAAAATGTTTCCGCATGTCATCCTTTTTTTGCGGATCCGCAAAAAACTGAAACATGTATAAATTTCACAAAGCAAATAAAGTTGTTTGGATTTCTTTGAAAACATATTTTTTTTTTTAAAGTGAATAAGTGATTTCTGTGGGCAGGATTTAATTTCTAGGAACGGATTCCGCATAAAACGGATGACATACGAATGTCATCCGTTTTATGCGGAACCATTGACTTTGTATTGTACCAGGATCCGATTTTTGCAGAAAAGAATAGGGCAAGTTTTATATTTAATCGGACATGCGGAACCGAACAACGGAAACGGACAGCACACATTGTGTTGTCCGATTTTTTCCAGGACCCATTGAAAATGAATGGGTCCAGAACTGGTCCTGATCTGTTCCGCAAAAAACTGAACAGATCAGGAAAGAAACAACGGAAGTGTGAATGGACCCTAAAACTGTGTTTTTTTAACTTATGCAGCATGGACAACAGGATGAAACATATGATTATTAACAGGCTGTGGGCTACTATGAGGTACTGCTAGCAGGTGTAGATGTATTTGTGAGGTGACAGGTTCCCTTTAATCCATTTCAGCAGTGGGGGTTAACTCCCATAGTGCTAAATAAAGGGTGGCTGTGCTTACTGTCTTTTACTTTGGGGGCCTCTTCTGGAGATAGGAGTGGGTCTGAGGGGGGATCTGACATTGGTGCCTACCTGACATGTGGACACCCTTAGGCTACTTTCACACTAGCGTTCGATCGGATCCGTTCAGAACGGATCCGATCATAATAATGCAGACGGAGGCTCCGTTCAGAACGGATCCGTCTGCATTATTTTAGCATATAAAAGCTAAGTGTGAAAATAGCCTCGTACGGATCCATCCAGACTTTCAATGTAAAGTCAATGGGGGACGGATCCGCCTGAAGATTGAGCCATATTGTGGCATCTTCAAACGGATCCGTCCCCATTGACTTACATTGTAAGTCTGGACGGATCCGCATGGCCAGGCGGACACCCGAACGCTGCAAGCAGCGTTCAGCTGTCCGCCTGTCCATGCGGAGGCGAGCAGAGCGGAGGCTGAACGCCGCCAGACTGATGCAGTCTGAGCGGATCCGCATCCATTCAGACTGCATCAGGGCTGGACGGCTGCGTTCGGGTCCGCTCGTGAGCCCCTTCAAACGGAGCTCACGAGCGGACCGACGAACGCTAGTGTGAAAGTAGCCTTAACTGGATATCATGCAGCTGCTATAATTAGCAAAATAACCCAAAAGGCACGGGTGCACCGCAGTTTTTGTCGTGACTTGTAAGATACCTGCATTATGTTATTATAAGCCTTTGCCAGGAAAAGACGTCTGCGCAACAAACACGCGTCTCTTCAAGCAGCCGCCATTTTGAGAGCTCACGCGAAGACGAGTGAAGGAAGACGCGCTTCTTTTCCACTACTGTCGTTATTTACGGTTACCTTATTATAGAACGTGATTTGGCGCGTTAAGCATGTAACAAAAACCGCTCTAATAGCATTTATTTCCGAAATAAACTACGCCACAGTGAATTCTACAGCAAACCTAAAATGGCGCCGACACGCCGCCTCCGTGCTCGTCAGTAATGGCGGCAAATTCACTCGCTCCCCCCCCAACTTTCCCGCCTTTCTGTGGTATAATGTAGGACAATGAATAAACTGGCCGTTAGTGGGTCTTTTAATGTAAAGTGTCATCAAAGGTCGTTTCGTACACATTTATATTTACATACAGCCTAAAAGAAAGGTAGCACTGCGGAAGACTACACATCTTGATAACCCCGCCTTAGCTACTTGGTACAGTCCGTCGCGGTAATGAATAATACATGAGGAGGGCGGAGTAATTCAGGGTATAAAAGAACAGGCATCTCGGGCGTTGCGCATTCCGGGTTGCTGATTTGGAAGAAGTTCACTTCGTGCGATCTTTTAAAGGTAAGGCGCGCGCAGTGTATATTTAGCGAATGTGATCTTTGCTAGGTTTGTGTTCGATCGATTTGCTATATAGATATATATATGTGTATATAATATTATTAGACAATGTGGTGTTTCTTATGTTGCATGATAAATGCTTAACGGGTACTTGAGTGTCGGGAGGCTTTTGTACTGTGGTTTCTAGAGTCAAATGTAATTTTCTGTACCTAGCGTTTTATGTAACCCGCCAGTGAGCTTTATTTCAGCCTGTCGTTTCCTGCTCCATGGCGCAATTTTGAGCTTCTTTGTTGCAAGCTGCGTGGTGATGGCGCCCCCCCCCCCCCCCCACGTGGCGGCGGCCATTTTGTGGTTCTCTGCATGATTCTTCTAGCAGCCCAGACATTTTATAGGCGCTTCTTATCTCCGTTCTATATCTAACTCTTTTGTATTGTGACAGGACTCATCATGTCTTGTGACGACGGAAAGCTTTTTGTCGGTGGCCTGAGCTTTGATACAGATGAAAAGTGCTTGGAATCTGTGTTCTGCAAATACGGACAAATCTCAGAAGGTAAATGATTGAGTCTGACAAGACTGCCTTTATTTGGTTGGGGTAATGTTACTGTTAAAATTAAGGTGCCCCACCTCTAAGTCCATGAGACTTTTTCCTTGTACCGCAAAATCTGCAATTCCACAGTTAAAATGCTGACCCCTCTTGTATTGGACCTGAAGTGAAGATGCCCTACTACTCCATTCCATATCCACTCTTTCAGTCACACAAGTGCCCATTGGCTTTGAATGAGACATAATGGTAATGCACTGGTTAGCATGCCCCTGCGTGGAGTGCCCTTAATAACCACTACTAAAAGGCACTGTGGGCTTTTACTCATTTGTCAGCTGGTCCTGCAGGTTTTTACCCCTGACACTAAACCATCATGGTGCAAAGGTTTAAAGCAGTGGGGAGCCAACATTTTTAGGCTTTATTTGCACTGCCAGTTTTCTGTTTAGGCACATGTAACAGACTATAATTTTATATTAAAGAGGACCTTTCACTGCAATAAAAATCTAAACAAAGCGTACAGACATGGGGAGCGGAGCTCTGCACTTAATATTATCCCTGAGCGCCGCTCTGATATCTTCATATGTTCGGCTCAACTGGATGGAGCCTGCTGGCGTCTGCTTCTCCCAGGCTGTAGCACTGGCCAATCGCAGCACTCTGCTCATAGCCCGAGGTGTGTGTTCTTGGTTTTTTTTCTTAAGCTAGGAGCTGAATGCTGCAATTGGCCAGCGCTACAGCCTGGGAGAAGATGCCGGCAGGCTTCACCCAGTTGAGCTGAACTAATGAAGATATCTAAGCCTATACTGGGAGAACGGAGCAGCGCCCAGGGAGATCCCTGGGCGCCACTCATGTCTGTACTCTTAGTTTAGAATTTTTTTATTACAGTGAAAGGTCCTGAGTGCACCATGCAGTTGTGACTCTGCTTTGTTCCACCAGGCATATGTGCTCCTGGGTCTGAAAGCCCATGCCTGAACTAATTGGTCAAATCAGAGACTTGACACACCTCCTCCTCCCCCCCCCTTCTCTCTCTCTCTCTCCTCCTCCCCCCCCCCCCCTTCTCTCTCCTCTCTCCTCCCCCCCTCCTCTCTCCCCCCCTCCCCCTCCTTTCTCCTTTTTACTATGGGATTTCAGATCCAGGAGTGATGCAGTAGACTTCTGATCCTGCTTGTTAGCACTGGGTGGGTCAACAGTGATGCATTGGCCCTCCGGGTGCACTACTTCAAGGCACTTTCTGCCTTACAGGAATGGATTTTACACAAATATCTAATATACAGGGAACAAGTTAAGATTTTTAACTTCTTGTGATTCTTAGCTGACTTTTTTTAATATTTTTTTTTTTTCCCTTTTTGTCCAGTGGTGGTTGTGAAGGACCGTGAGACAAAGAGGTCTAGGGGCTTTGGGTTTGTCACATTTGAGAACGTTGATGATGCAAAGGATGCAATGGAAGCAATGAATGGAAAGGTAAGATCTGGTAGTGAAGATGGTTCCCAGTACTTGGGCTGCTTTCACATGTTTTGTGACAGTTTGTATTAGCTTTAACATGTCTAAGATTGGTCTGTCTTGAACACCATTGAAAGTCAATGGGGGACTGATCTGTTTTCTATTCTCAGTGAAAGCGGATCTGTCCCCATTGACTTACTGTGTGTAAAGACAGATCCATTTGGCTCAGTTTCAGCAGATGCTACAAGCCGTGTTTTGGTGTCTGTCTCCAGAGCAAAATAGAGACTGAACTGATGCATTCTGAGCGGATCCTCTTCCATTCAGAATGCATACTTTATTGGATTGCTTGTGAGAGCCCTGAACCAGCTACATTTATACTCTGCTCAGAAGACCCAGGCAAGTGGGTGTTGCTCAGTCTAAAAGAGGTGCTACCCTCATAATTGTATATTACACTGACACTTTAGACAATCACATTCATAGTCACAGGTGCATTTCCATCAAACATGGTTAATAAAACCATTTATAGTAGGTATACTTTAATTTAGGATCCCTATTTCTCAGCTCTATTGTTTGCATGTGAAGTGTTGTGCAACAATGGGACCCTAAGGCTGTAACTCTTAGCACAGTTTTGTAATATCAAAATGCTGCAGAATTGTGCACTTCCAATTTTGTCCATCAAACTTTTTTCCTGTTCCAATACTAAACGGTAAATTGCTATTAAAAATACAACTTTTCCAGCATAAAGCTCACATGGCTATTAATGGCGCTTAGAAAAGTACAGTGGGAAAAATGGGCTGTCTTTAAAGCAGACTTTTCACCAATCCTGACATTGTGAACTAAGTATACAGACATGGAGAGAGGCGCCCGGGGATCTCACTGCACTTATTATCCCTGTGTGCTACTCCGTTCTCCTGCTATGCCCTCCAGTATCTTCGGTCACCAAGTTATGGTAGGTGGAGTCTGCCCTTGTTCTGCTGTAGCGCTGGCCAATCGCAGAGCTCACGGCCTGGGAGGTTATTTTCTCCCAGGCTGTGAGCTCTGTGCTGCGATTGGCCAGCAGAACAAGGGCAGACCCAGCCTACCATAACTTGGTGACCGAAAATACCGGAGGGCATAGCGTGGAAACTGAGCGGCGCCCAGGGATAAGTGCAGTGAGATCCCCGGGCGCTGCTCTCCAGGTCTGTATACTTGGTTCACAATGTCGGGATCAGTGAAAGGTCCTCTAAGGGGTTAGTTGTTTCCTCACAGACATTCCCGATGACACATGGTGATCCCTGTTGCCCCCTGCTGTCATGACTGCAGTAGGAAGCTTAACTGGAGCACAAGCTCTGCTGCTCATCACCCCATTTGGATGGAGTTGCAGAATTCAATGTATTCTTCGACTTGTAGCTGTATTTCACCCAACAGATTCTCTGACCAATCACTGATCAGATTGCCATACACACTTTTGTTATACACAAACTATAGGTTTATCTGTTCTAATACATGTCAAATCAAGGTAACTGCTATGAAAGCTCAGCAAATGGCTTGTGGTGCTATGTTTGCATGGAGTTACTTAGTATTCTGACTAGCGTTCTTTGTTTCAGTCTGTTGATGGAAGACAGATCCGTGTAGATCAGGCTGGAAAATCTTCAGGTGACAGACGTGGAGGTTATAGAGGGGGATCATCTGGAGGGCGAGGATTTTACCGTGGTGGTGGTGGCAGAGGACGTGGTATGTAATGCATTCTCAGATGCAGAGGATTGAGCTCTTTTGTATGTGGACAGAACTACAAACATGATAGTAAGCATGTTAAACTTTCTTGGCTAGGTGGAGACAGAGGCTATGGAGGAGGCAGCCGATTTGACAGCGGCAGCAGGAGTGGTGGTTATGGTGGATCCAGAGACTACTATGGAGGGTAAGATAAGAGAACTAAAGGATCTCCACACTAAGGGTCCTTTCACACGTCTAACGTGTTCTGCGGATCCGCAAAACATGGCCAGCGGCAATGTCCGCAGTTGCAGACAAGAATAAGACATGTTGTTTTATTTTTGGGGGGGGGGGGGGAACGGAAGTGTGAATGGACCCTAAAGGGGTTAGTCAGCATAATTTAAAAACCTGCTCCGTAAGCTACAGGGACCTGGCTTTTGGTCACAGGAAGCTGTAGCTGTGACCTCACTAGTCATGTGTAGAGCATCTTAAAGTGAGGTATTTATCACACTGCTTGCCATGTTTTATAATTATGCTGGACAACCCCCTTTAATTACTGTATTTGATTCTGTAGTAACATTTTGATTTCTACTTAGTCAAAGGAGTCAAAGTTATGGTGATCGTTCAGGAGGATCCTACAGAGACAACTATGACAGCTATGGTAAGTAACTTCAAGACAGGGTTTGGGGTGTTCTTTTGGTCAATGGGCTAAATATCTTTCTGGCGGCGTGTACATACTTGGCTACTAGCCTTGTTCAGCCACCCACTTATTGAATACAGGGGCTGCCTGCTATCTGATGCATATGTTCTTTGTGCTGTAGTAGTCAATCTGCATGGGGTGGGTTTAGACATGTAGTGTAGGGTTATAATGTTCTGACCTGTGCTTCAAGTGACATTACAACTGTGCCTGCTTCTTGTCCTCAGCTGCAAACGACTAAAACTCCTGACTCAAGATCATCCTTCCAGTGGCTGTATTTATAAAGATTTTTGGAGCTTCGCAAAACAGTTAATGTGTAGTCTATTGAATTGTGTTCATTTTTTTTATACCAGTTTGTTAAATTCTCCTGACAGCCTCACTGGTGGTGCATAGAACAGTTTTTTTATTTCAGTTTATAACATTCAGACTATTTTTGGTTCTAATGTTCTGGTTTTGCTGTTCTATTGGGCTGCTCAGATGGGAGCTCCTTGTTGCTACAAGTTGGCAGGTTCATGCCTCAGTGACAGACCAATTCCTGCTCAGGAAGAGTAAAGCTATTGCTTTAGCAAAACGGTTAATGTACAAGCTCTACTCTGCTCCATGATCGATTTTTGATCACTACCTTTCACGTATAGTGAAGGGACTGAGACCCTGGAATTTCTTTTTTCTTGTGCACATAACTCTGAAAGAATCCTTTAGTATAACAAGGTGGGGTACAGCGAGGGTGCGTTGTAAATAGCTGAACCTCCTTGATATATCTAAAGTACACAATATAATATCAGTTCTTGAAAAATGTTTTTTTTTTCTGAGCAAAATGCAACTATTGTAACCGATTGGCTAAAGAATTGTATTTTTACTTTCATTTGGCTTCACGAAGCCTATTAAAAGACCGTCTGAAAAGAAACGCCGCTCTTGACATTTACCTTCTGCACAACACTGGCTAGGTAGATATCATACAGTTGGGTGCCAGTTTTCCACACCTGAATAGCTTACCACTTAAAGTGGATTAGTGTAACTTATCATAGTATGGTGGAGTATTGCCAAGGGCTTGGCCTAGGCCCTTTCGTTCCAGTGAAGGGAGATCTTTAAGCTTCAGCATACCAAGACGTTTTGGGTGCTTCTAACAGTGAGATCAGTTGAGCAAGGCCATTCTCTATTCCTGCATGACTGCCCTAGTGCACAGAGTTCCATAACAGCATGGCTGAGGTGTATGATCAGAAAGAACCTAACTGGCCTGAAAGTCTCAACCCAAACACCTTTTGGATGAACTAGAAGAGACTGAGCCAGGCCCCTTTGTCAAACATTAGTTTTTAACTTCACAGATGCTGTTCTGGATGAATGGGCTAAACATCCCACAACTCTAAAATCTTGTAGAAAGAATAGACCTGTTTTGGCTGCAGTGTGGGTATTAATGCCTATGGGATGCGTTTTTTTTTTTTTGTTTTTTTTAATATATCACTTAGTCTGATTTGCTATAACTTTAGTGCTTTTGGTGGAACACAACCTGGAAGCACGTTTTGTCTGCCAGCGTTTTTGTTAGTTTATAACGTTGTAATGTGGCAGACTGCTCCAGATTTAAGATGTTTATAAACACTTATACTGTAGCAGAAAACCCATGTAATCAGTAGATTAGCTTAAAACTTGGGGTCCATTCACACATGCTTAAATGTTTTCTGGATCCGCAAAACATGGCCACTGGCAATGTGCATTCTGCATCTTGCGTACCGCACATCGCCGGCACTATAATAGAAGATGCCTAATCTTGCTTGCAATTGCGGACGAGAGTGGGACTGGAATCACAAATGCGGCAGTGCAGATAGCACATTCTGGCCCCATAGAAAAAGAATTGGTCTGCACCCATTTTACAAAATTGCAGATGTGTGAATGGACCCTTAGCTATTAGTTACTGTTTGAGATGTTAATAGAAACTCAACAGTTCAGTTGTAATGAAGCTGCTGGTCAAAGGTTCAGTTAGTGAGTAGATTGGATATCGTCACATACAATCTGTTAGTGTAGCTTGCTGCCTTTTATGCGGTACCAATCTTGTCCATTATAGGGCTTCAGTCAGCTGTGAATAAGCCAGTTTAACCAGCGAGTAAGACATCTAGTGTCAAAAGGCAGTAGAAAGTGAGTCACGATACTAAATGTCTGACATTGAAGCCCTTGATCAGTGATGGTGAACCTTTTAGAGACCCAGTGCCCAAACTGCAACCCAAAACCCACTTATTTATCACGGCAATGTAACCTGAATACTACAGTCCAATATAGTTTATCTTCCATGTAATTTATCATTTAGCTATAATGGCCCATCTGCATTAAGTGCACATAGTGCACCCTGCGCTGATAAATGGCAGGAAGAGTCTATGGCATAATGGTACACCATAGACTTTATCCAGGGCATGGGTGCCTCCTGCAGAGAGGGTTGAGTGCCATCTCTGGCACCCATGCCATAGGTTCACACCACTGCCCTAGATGGACCAAATAAGGTACCGCATGCAAGCACCAAGTTAACACATTGAGGGTTACACTAACGGTGACACACAGACAAGCAGATTGTGTGACGTAGGGCTGCACGATATGGGACTTTTGTGCGATTAGGCCCCTAAAAACTGCAATAATGTGTCATTCCTAATACAGATGCTGGCCCTTCCTCCCTCTGTATAGGTAATTGCAGCATTTTGTGGACTGCCATATCGCAATACGATTGCTTTGGTGATATATTGTGCAGGCCTAATGTGACAATATCTAATCTACTCACTAACTGAACCATTGACCAGCAGCTTCATTACAACTGAACTGTTAAGAGCATCTATTAACGTCTCAAACAGTAACTAATGGCTAAGTTTTAAGCTAATCTACTGATTGTTAAACATATTTATAATCTCCCCTGGATAACTGCAACTGCTGTGTCCTTATGGTGAAGATATTCTAGCATATCGCTGAAGCCACACGTGCTATAACGAGCAGTTTTGCTTAACATGGTCTATGGAAAGCAGTGCAGAATAATGTGGTCCAGCTGTATATAGAATGTATGAAGTTATTCTAAAGCAGCAAATGAGTTGTGCTAATGTGGATCACAGATGCCCATGCAAGATACCAGGCATTGATATAAGCTTCCAGCAAAGCTGCACTTGTAGGGTTCTTGTGTCAGCCTTTTTAGGCCAAGAATGCATAAACCGCTAATAGAAGTCCAGATGCTCTCCATCGGGTAGAATTCTAAATGTTAGAACAATTCTGTTACTTTCTGAGAATCTCCTGCTAGAATACAGGACTCTGCAGTTTCCTTGAAGAAGCCAAGTGTTGTGCATCCTATGAAGCCTGGTGAAAGCTGCTCTTGGCTAGTTCCTTTGTGGAATTAGTCGGTATCTTGAGGTAACTCTTTTGCTCCACATACCCGTATCTTGAGTTCATGTGCTTGTGAAACCTCCAATTAGCCTTAATGAAACTCTGGTACTACTGTGCTATTGACAATGTTTGGAAGTCTGTGGCCACTGCCCTTTAGCTGGAATTTACTGCTTGTTACTCTATTTTTACATAATTATTTTTTTATCTTGCGCCCCCTCTCCCTCCCAATGTCACTTTTCTTTCTACTGTCCCACTCACCTTTGGGACCCAGCCATCCAGTAGGCTGAAATCCAAATATAAATGTCTGCCCAGTTGTAAGAATGCATCAACCTTTTGTTACCTTCAAAACTCAGACTTCATATATTCTGTTTTCTAGGATGAAGCAGGTGACTGATCATTAGACATTACTGTTGGTTAGCTTCCTGGCTGTGAGTTTGGGATTTTTTCCAGCTGTATTTTCCAGGTAGGTTATAATCTAGGGTTCATGTGTTACGTGCCCCACTAGGACTAACTTTTTTTTGTTACTCATCAAAATGAGACATGGCAAGAGAATGTAGCCTTGTATGCGTATATTGGAACACCGTGACTGTTACTAGCTGTGATCCTTTAACTTTTTTTTTATTTTTTTTATCCATAGGTACATCAGATTAGCAATTTGAAGACATTACTGTAAATAAAATTTTATTTTCTTAAGAATTTGGCTTGTGTTTTTACTGTGTATTGGGGAACCAGGAGGCAGTGCAAATGAGTGACTCAATATGACAGCAGCTAGATACAGTTGACCAAGCTGTAAGGGACTTTGCATGCTACAAGGTTGGCTTTCAAATTGTAGCATAGATTCCTTTTTGTGGTTTTGTAGGGATCAGCTACATGTCCACTGATGCATGCAAATAACCTTTTGCCAGATTATCACCAAACCCTCCCTATGCTAGGTTTTGAAACCACACAGCTGTAACAACCAAAGCCAAAATGTAATGTTCACCCTATCCAAAGAAAAGGAAATTATTGGATCAGTGGGGTCCTACCACTGGACCCCACCCCCTCATTAAGAGCCTTGTACCGGATAGTACTCCAAAATGAGCAGGGTTGCCCATAGACAACCAATTCGTTTCTATGTGAAGTCTAGAGATGGAGTACAGCGCTCAGCTGTCAACTGTAATCGGTAGGGGTCCAGCAGTAGGCCCTCCACTGATGCAATTATCTGCTACCCACAAGTTTTTTTTTTTTTTGCGTATTCTTAACCACTTCAGCCCTGCTAGGTGAAACCCCCTTCATGACCAGGCCACTTTTTACACTTTGGCACTACACTACTTTCACTGTTTATCGCTCGGTCATGCAACTTACCACCCAAATGAATTTTACCTCCTTTTCTTCTCACTAATAGAGCTTTCATTTGGTGGTATTTTATTGCTGACATTTTAACTTTTTTTGTTATTAATCAAAATGTAACGATTTTTTTGCAAAAAATGACATTTTTCACTTTCAGCTGTGAAATTTTGCAAAAAAACAACATCCATATATATTTTTCACTAAATTTATAGTTCTACATGTCTTTGATAAAAAAAAAATGTTTGGGCAAAAAAAAATGGTTTGGGTAAAAGTTATAGCATTTACAAACTGGTACAAAAATGTGAATTTCCGCTTTTTGAAACGGCTGATTTTCTGAGCACCTGTCATGTTTCCTGAGGTTCTACAATGCCCAGACAGTAGAAAACCCCCACAAATGACCCCATTTCGGAAAGTAGAGACCCTAAGGTATTCGCTGATGGGCATAGTGAGTTCATAGAACTTTTTATTTTTTGTCACAAGTTAGCGGAAAATTATGATTTTTTTTTTTTTTTTTTTTCTTACAAAGTCTCATATTGCACTAACTTGCGAAAAAAAATAAAAAATTCTAGGAACTCACCATGCCCCTCACAGAATACCTTGGGGTGTCTTCTTTCCAAAATGGGGTCACTTGTGGGGTAGTTATACTGCCCTGGCAATTTAGGGGCCCATATGTGTGAGAAGTACTTTGCAATCAAAATGTGTAAAAAATGGCCTGCAAAATCCGAAAGGTGCACTTTGGAATATGTGCCCCTTTGCCCACCTTGGCAGCAAAAAAGTGTGACACATCTGGTATCGCCGTACTCAGGAGAAGTTGGGGAATGTGTTTTGGGGTGTCATTTTACATATACCCATGCTGGGTGAGAGAAATATCTTGGCAAAAGACAACTTTTCCCTTTTTTTTATACAAAGTTGGCATTTGACCAAGATATTTATCTCACCCAGCATGGGTATATGTAAAATGACACCCCAAAACACATTCCCCAACTTCTGAGTACGGCGATACCAGTTGTCACACTTTTTTGCAGCCTAGATGCGCAAAGGTGCCCAAATTCCTTTTAGGAGGGCATTTTTAGACATTTGGATCCCAGACTTCTCACGCTTTAGGGCCCCTAAAAAGCCAGGGCAGTATAAATACCCCACATGTGACCCCACTGTGGAAAGAAGACACCCCAAGGTATCCAATGAGGGGCCTGGCAAGTTCATAGAATTTTTTTGTTTTTTCTCAGTCTCACTTTCCGCTAACTTAGGACAAAAATTTAAATCTTTCTTGGACTCAATATGCCCCTCAGCAAATACCTTGGGGTGTCTTCTTTCCAAAATGGGGTCAGTTGTGGGGTGTTTGTACTGCCCTGGCATTTGAGGGTCTCCGCAATCATTACATGTATGGCCAGCATTAGGAGTTTCTGCTATTCTCCTTATATTGAGCATACAGGTAATGAGATTTTTTTTTTTCCGTTCAGCCTCTGGGCTGAAAGAAAAAAATGAACGGCACAGATTTCTTCATTCGCATCGATCAATGTGGATGAAAAAATCTCTGCCAAAAAAAAAATGGAGGGGAAAGGCGTCTGCCAGGACATAGGAGCTCCGCCCTACATCCATACCCACTTAGCTCGTATGCCCTGGCAAACCAGATTTCTCCATTCGCATCAATCGATGTGGATAAATAAATCATTGCCGGGATTTTATATATATATATATATATATATATATATATATATATATATATATATATATTCATTAGTGTTTGCCAAAGCATAGGAACGCCTCCTCCTCAGCTCGTATGCCTCGGCAAACGTATCTGTCACTGCAGAGGAGAAAATCCCGTCTTGCAGCGCCGCATACACCGACTTGCGTGTAATCTGACAGCAGTGCAATGCTTCTGTCAGAATGCACATCGGTGCTGCAGCTGGTCAATTGGTTGGTCCACCTGGAAGGTGAAAAAAGAAAAAACCAGGCCACAACGCAATAATTTTATTAACTTTGGAACAGAACATGTAACTTTAACTTTTGGAACTAAACATTAACCTGTTTGCTTACCTGTTTTTTTTTTTGTGTTTTTTTAACTTTATAGAACAAACCTCTCCTTCCCCATGGGTCAATGTGCAAAGCGCAAATCGCCCAAAGATGTGGCGAGGTGCGTTATGCACTTTGTCCCATGTGAAAGGAGACGTTTGCAGCAGCAGTGAGTGAATGGGCCCTAATAGCCCTGTGTGCCTGTCCTGGTGAGATGATCCCTATGCTAATAGTGTACCTGTGAGTGGTACTTCCGGAAACACTCTCCAAAGCATAGGGCAGGGTGGTCCGGACAGTCAGGACAGAAATAGCGGGTGTCACGCCTTATTCCACTCCTGCTACAGACACGACATCTTTTTCGGGGTGACTGTTGGGTTGAGGTACCAGGAACGACATTGGGGAAATGTCGCTCGTGTAGACGGCTAACTACACTGGTGGTTGGGGCCACGGAACCTCCTGGATACCGGAGGTTCTCGATGATCTCTTCCTGAAATTTGAGGAAGGATCCAGTTCTCCCAGCCTTACTGTAGAGAACAAAACTATTGTACAGAGCCAATTGAATTAAATATACAGACACCTTCTTATACCAGCGTCTGGTGCGTTGGGAAACTAAATACGGAGACCACATCTGGTCATTGAAGTCGACCCCTCCCATGTGGAGGTTATAGTCGTGGACTGAGAGGGGCTTTTCAATGACACGGGTTGCTCGCTCAATTTGTATTGTGTCTGCGTGAATGGAGGAGAGCATGTAAACGTCACGCTTGTCTCTCCATTTCACCGCGAGCAGTTCTTCGTTACACAGTGCGGCCCTCTGCCCCCTTGCAAGACGGGTGGTAACGAGCCGTTGGGGGAAGCCCGCGCGACTAGTTCACGCGGTACCACAGGCGCCAATCCGTTCTAGAAACAAATGCCTAAAGAGGGCCACACTTGTGTAAAAATTGTCCACATAAAGATGGTACCCCTTGCCGAATAAGGGTGACACCAAGTCCCAAACTGTCTTCCCACTGCTCCCCAGGTAGTCCGGGCAACCGACCGGCTCCAGGGTCTGATCTTTTCCCTCATAGACCCGAAATTTGTGGGTATAGCCTGTGGCCCTTTCACAGAGCTTATACAATTTGACCCCATACCGGGCGCGCTTGCTTGGGATGTATTGTTTGAAGCCAAGGCGCCCGGTAAAATGTATCAGGGACTCGTCTATGCAGATGTTTTGCTCTGGAGTATAAATATCTGCAAATTTCTGGTTGAAATGGTCTATGAGGGGCCGAATTTTGTGGAGCCGGTCAAAAGCAGGGTGGCCCCTGGGACGGGAGGCGGTGTTGTCACTAAAGTGCAGGAACCGCAGGATGGCCTCAAAACGTGCCCTGGACATGGCAGCAGAGAACATGGGCATGTGATGAATTGGGTTCGTGGACCAATATGACCGCAATTCATGCTTTTTTGTCAGGCCCATGTTGAGGAGGAGGCCCAGAAAAGTTTTAATTTCGGAAACTTGGACTGGTTTCCACCGGAAAGGCTGGGCATAAAAGCTTCCCGGGTTAGCGGTGATAAATTGTGTGGCATACCTGTTTGTTTCGGCCACAACTATGTCTAAAAGCTCCGCAGTCAAGAACAGCTCAAAAAATCCCAGGGCCGAACCGATCTGAGCCGTCTCAACCCGAACTCCAGACTGGGCAGTGAAAGGGAAAACTACAGGTGCGGCTGAAGTTGGGGACTGCCAATCAGGGTTTGCCAGCACCTCTGGGATTCTAGGGGCTCTACGGGCACGTCTTTGCGGTGGCTGCAACGGGGTCACTACTGCACGTGCCACCGTACCAGCTTCAACTGCCCTTCTGGTGCTCGCTACTTCACCAGGTTGTACGGCAGTGCTGGTACTAGGTCCAGGGAGGGCTGGGCTGCTGGTGTATGCCTCACCACGTAATCCGACAGCACCAGCCCCACTCTGCTGCTCTTGAAGCGGATCCTGCGCAACCTGCGGTCTAGCGACACGGGGCCGGGTACGCCTGGTGGTATCAGGGACCTCAGCCTCCTCGTCCGAACTTTGGGTCAGAGCCACTGCTTTCTACAGGTTCGTATTCTGACCCGCTGGATTCATCAGATGAGGGTTCCCACTCCTCATCCGACTGGGTCAGAAGCCTGTAGGCCTCTTCAGAGGAATACCCCCTGTTAGACATGTGGGCAACTAAATTTAGGGGTATTCCCTGAGACTACCCAAGAAAAAAAAAAGCAAGCCTGTCTTACAAAGGGGAGGCTAGCGAAGTACCGGAGGCCGCTGCGGTTGATAAAAAATATCAAAACTGATTTATTTTTTTATCGCCGCAGTGCGTGTAAAGTGAATGTGCAGTGATTTTTGTCACTGCGGTGGGGCGGGTGTGGGCGACCGATCAGGCCTGATCGGGCAAACACTGCGTTTTGGGTGGAGGGCGAACTAAAGTGACACTAATACAATTATAGATCTGACCGTGATCAGTTTTGATCACTTCCAGATACTATAAAAGTACAAATGCTGATTAGCGATACGCTAATCAGCGAATAACGGACTGCGGTGCGGTGGGCTGGGCGCTAACTGATCGCTAACTACCTAACCAAGGGACCTAAACTATACCTAAAACCTAACGGTCAATAACAGTGAAAAAAAAAATTGACAGTTTGCACTGATCACTTTTTTCTTTTCACTTGTGATTGACAGGGGTGATCAAAGGGTTAATTGGGGGGGTTCAGGGGGGTGATCAGGGGCTATAGTGTAGTGTTGGTGTAATCACTGTGAAGCCTGCTCCTCTGCTGGATCCAACCGACGAAAAGAACCAGCAGAGGAGCAGGCAGCCATATAACAGATCATATTTACAAATATGATCTGCTATCTGGCACTTTGATTGGATTTTTTAAAAATCAGCAACCTGCCAGCCACGATCATTGGCTGGCAGGTTGCTGACAAAATACTGCTGTGCGAAATGCCGGCGCGAACTGTGCATGTGCGCGTCATCTCGTGTCTCGCGAGATGACGCGTATATGCGTGACTGTGCGCAGCGCTGCCACCTCCGGAACGCACATGTGCGTTAGGCGGTCCGGAGGTGGTTAATCAGTGCATGTTGGCAGCCAATCGTGTCATTTTAATATTGATCTGTTGACAAACTACACAGTATGGGGACGAACAATGGCGATAGCCATTGTTCCACCCCATGCTGTGGAGGAGATCGCTCCATGTTATAGCAGCAGTTTCCTCCATTAGCAAGCAGGTGATTGCCGGGAGGGGAATTCTTCCCTCTGGACAATAGCTTGTTGATCTGCCTGTGTAATACAATCTGTGGGATATTGGGAAGAGAAAGTTGAGAGACACAAGACCCAACACTCTGGATGAGCTTAAGGCCACTATCGAAGCATCCTGGGCCTCCATAACACCTCAGCAGTGCCACAGGCTGATTGCCTCCATGCCACGCCGCATTGAAGCAGTCATTTCTGCAAAAGGATTCCCGACCAAGTATTGAGGGCATAACTGAACATAATTATTTGCAGGTTGACTTTTTTTGTATTAAAAACACTTTTCTTTTATTGGTCGGATGAAATATGCTAATTTTTTTAGATAGGAATTTTGGGTTTTCATGAGCTGTATGCCAAAATCATCAATATTAAAACAATAAAAGGCTTGAACTACTTCAGTTGGTGTGTAATGAATCTAAAATATATGAAAGTCTAATGTTTCAGTACATTACAGAAAATAATTAACTTTATCACAATATGCTAATTTTTTTTTAGAAGGACCTGTAGATCACGGTATCTGTCATCAAAGAGGTCATGTGCGCTGACCGCTTCTAAACGTGCGTCCGCCTGCACCTTGCATAGTGCTGAGTACAAATATTACTTCCTCTCGCTCCTTGCACCCTCTCCCTTAGTCAAGTCTCCAGACTCCGACCACCATCTGACATCAACGTCTGTCACCCCTCTGTGCCGGTTCTATGTGGTAAGCTCTGTGTGTACTGGTGTCTCTGGGGAGACTTCCTGCGGGTGCCTCGCTAGTGTGTGCTCTGATGACAAAATTACAAACTTCCCTCATCCTCCGGCTCTCCCTCCTTCTTGCTCCCATATTCAGATCTACCCCCACCGACATCTGATGTCAGAATCGGAGTGCACAAGTGAGGCAGCCGTGGGAAAAGTATATTGTAAGGTATTATTGTATGTATGGTGGCCTGTGGCCACAAGACTTTATTATAGCCTCTCGTTGTGGCCCCTGCCCCCATACAGTGTAACGTCTCGTTGTGGCCCCTGCCCCCATACAGTGTAACGTCTCGTTGTGGCCCCCCATACAGTGTAACTTCTCGTTGTGGCCCCCCATACAGTGTAACTTCTCGTTGTGGCCCCCCATACAGTGTAACTTCTCGTTGTGGCCCCCCATACAGTGTAACTTCTCGTTGTGGCCCCCCATACAGTGTAACGTCTCGTTGTGGCCCCCCCCATACAGTGTAACGTCTCGTTGTGGTTTTTCTTTTAAACGGGTATTTATCGTGAAATTGTTATCGTGATAAATATCGTTATCATCTGAATATTTTTGATATTGTCCAACCCTAGGTGACCGACACAAGGGTAATGGGAGCGACGTCAGATCACCTACATGATCAAAGTAGATTAGCTGAATGTTTTTCATCCAGTAATCCATCTGCTGAGTCCATATTAACCCCTTAACTTAACGCAAAACACCGTACATGTACGGCGGGGGAAGCTGTGCCAGAATGCACGGCAGGCTGATCGGGCGGGAGCAGGAGCCCCCTGCTGTATCTGCCGGCATCGCGGATTAACCCCTTCTATGCTGTGGTCAGCTGACCACGACATAGAAGGGGTTTGCTGCATGTGAGGGAGCCCATTGAGTCCCTGCGCTGCTGTGTGCATTACAATACAGATGCATTACAGAGGGGATCAGACTCCCAAAAGTTGAAGTCCCAGAGTGGGACATAAAGTTTAAGAAAATTTGTTTTTAATAAAAAAAATAGTTTCAAGTAAAAAAAAAATATATTGAAAAAACACAAGGTATCGCCGCGTCTATAACGACCGCTTTATAAATATATCACATGATCCTCCCTGTCCGATAAACACCATAAAACAAAAAAAATAAGTGATGTCAAAAAAGCCATTGTTGTCACCTTACATCACAAAGTGCAACACCAAGTGATCAAAAAGGCGTATGCCCCCCAAAATAGTACCAATAAAACAGTCACTGCAACCCACAAAAAATGAGCCCTTACATAAGAAAATCGGTCAAAAAATAAAGAGCTATGGCTCTGACTATGGAGACACTAAAACATCATTTTTTGGTTTAAAAAATGCTATTATTGTGTAAAACTTAAATAAATAAGAAAAAGTATACATATTAGGTCCATGACGATCTGCTCTATAAAAATGTCACATTACAAAAATCATATGTACCCTAAAATAGTACCTATAAAACCTTATCCCCTACTTTCCAAAATTGGGTCACTTTTTGGTAGTTTCTACTGTAAGGGTGCATCATATGGCTTTCCTGTTCTTCTGCATCCTGTCATGTGCCCTTAATCAGTTTATGACCACATGTGGGGTGTTTATCTAAACTGCAGAACCAGGGTAATAAATATTACGTTTTTGTTTGGCTGTTAACCCTTTGTGTTAAAGAAAAAAATTATTTAAATGGAAAATCTGCCAAAAAAGTGAAATTTTATCTCCATTTTCCTTTCATTCTGTGGAATACCTAAAGGGTTAACAAAGTTTGTAAAATCAGTTTTGAGTAACTTGAGGCGTGTAGTTTCTACAATTGGGTCATTTATGGGGGGGGGTTCCACTATGTAAGCCCCACAAAGTGACTCCAGACCTGAACTGGTCCTTAAAAAGTGGGTTTTGGAAATTTTCTTAAGAATTGCTTCTAAAATTCTAAAACGTTCCAAAAAAAAGTAAATGACGTTTACAAAATGATGCCAACATAAAGTAGACATGAGGAATGTTAAGTAATAAATATTTTATGAGGTATCTCTTTCTGTTTTAAAAGCAGAGAAATTGAAATTTTTCTAAATTTTTTTTTTTTTTTCCATAAATTAACCACTACAGGACCGCCGTACGCAGGATTGTGTCTTTGCGGCGGCCCTGTTATTCTGGGTGGACGAGCCAGTGCGTCCTCTCACGAGACGCGAGATTTCGGGCAAAGCCGGCCCCTTGGATAGGTAGTTAGCGATCGTTTAGTGCCCAGCCCACCGCACCGCAGTCACTGATTAGCATTTGTACTTTTATAGTATCTGTAAGTGATCAGAACTGATCAGTCAGATCTATAATAGTATTAGTGTCACTTTAGTTCACCTTCCACCCAAAACGCAGTGTTTGCCCGATCAGGCCTGATCGGTCACCCACATGTGCGTTCACCCACGCCCACCCTGCCGCAGTGACAAAAAATATATTTTTTTATCACTGCACAATCACTTTACAAGCACTGCGGCGATAAAAGAAATCAGTTTTGATATTTTTTATCAATCGCAGCGGCCTCCGGTACTTCGCTAGCCTCCCATTTGCAAGACAGGCATGCTTTTTTTCTTGGGTAGTCTCAGGGAATAGCCCCTAAATTTAGTTGACCATATGTCAAACAAGGGGTATTCTTCTGAAGAGGCCTACAGGCTTCTGACCCAGTCGGATGAGGAATGGGAACCCTCATATGACTAATCCAGCGGGTCAGAATATGAACCTGTATAAAGCAGTGTCAGTCTGACCCAAAGTTCGAATCAGGAGGTTGAGGTCCCTGATACCACCAGGCGTACCCGGCCCCGTGTTGCTACACCACAGGTTGCGCAGGATCCGCTTCAAGGGCAGCAGAGTGGGGCTGGAGCTGTCAGATTATGTGGTGAGGCATACACCAGCAGCGCAGCCCATCCTGGACCTAATACCAGCACTGCCGTACAACATGGTGAAGTGGCGAGCACCAGAAGGGCAGTTGAAGCTGGTACGGTGGCATGTGCATTAGTTCCCCCGTCGCAGCCACCGCACAGACAGGCCCGTAGAGTCCCTGAGGTGCTGGCAAACCCTGATTGGCAGCCCCCAACGTCAGCCGCACCATTAGTTCCCCCTTTCACCGCCCAGTCTGGAGTTCGGGTTGAAACAGCTCAGATCGGTTCGGCACAGTTTTTTTTTTTTTTTTTTTTTTTTTTTTTTTTTTTAAGCTGTTATTGACTGTGGAGCTCTTGGACTTAGTTGTGGCAGAAACAAACCGATATGCCACAGAATTTATAGCCGCCAACCCGGGAAGCTCTTATGCCCAGTCTTTCCGGTGGAAACCCATCCAAGTTTCCGAATTAAAAAATTTTCTGGGCCTTCTCCTCAACATGGGCTTAACCAAAAAGCATGAATTGAGGTCATATTGGTCCACGAACCCAATTCATCACATGCCCATGTTCTCTGCTGCCATGTCCAGGACACGATTTGAGACCATCCTGCGTTTCCTGCACTAGCAACAACAGCAACTCTCGTCCCAGAGGCCACCCAGCTTTTGACCGACTCCACAAAATTAGGCCCCTCACAGACCACTTCAACACCAAATTTGCAGATTTGTATACCCCTGAGCAAAACATCTGCATAGACGAGTCCCTTATACATTTTACGGGCCTCTTGGCTTCAAACAATACATCCCAAGCAAGAGCGCCTGGTATGGGGTCAAATTGTATAAGCTCTGTGAAAGGGCCATAGGCTATACCCACAAATTTCGTATCTATGAGGGTAAAGATCAGACTCTGGAGCCGGTCGGTTGCCCTGACTACCTGGGGAGCAGTGGGAAGACAGTTTGGGACTTGGGTGTCACCCTTATTTGGCAAGGGGTACCATCTTTATGTGGACAATTTCTACACAAGTGTGCCCCTCTTCAGGCATTTGTTCCTAGAACAGATTGGCTGCTGTGGCACCGTGCGACCTAGTCGCCGGGACTTCCCCCAACGGCTTGTTACCACCCGTCTTGCAAGGGGGGAGAGGGCTGCCTTGTGTAATGAAGAACTGCTCGCGGTGAAATGGAGAGACAAGCGTGACATTTACATGCTCTCCTCCATTCACGCAGACACGACAATACAAATTAAACGAGCAACCAGTGTCATTGAAAAGCCCCTCTGTGTCCACGACTATAATTCGCTCATGGGAGGGGTGGACTTCAATGACCAGTTGCTCCTTATTTAGTTTCCCGACGCACCAGACGCTGGTATAAGTCTGTATATTTGATTCAATTGGCTGTATATAATAGTTTTGTTCTCTACAGTAAGGCTGGGAGAACAGGATCCTTCCTCAAATTTCAGGAAGAGATCATTGAGAACCTCCTGTATCCAGGAGGTTCCGTGGCCCCATCCACCAGTGTAGTAAGTCGTCTACACGAGCGACATTTCCCCAGTGTCGTTGCTGGTACCTCAAACCGACCGCCACCCCGAAAAAAATGTGTCTGTAGCAGGAGTGGAATATTGGCGTGACACCCGCTATTTCTGTCCTGGCTGCCCTGACCACCCTGCCCTATGCTTTGGGGAGTGTTTCTAGAAGTACCACACACTAGGGATCGACCGATTATCGGATTTACCGATATTATCGGCCGATATTCAGGATTTTGAACGCTATCGGTATTGGCATTTATTTTGCCGATATTCCGATAGCGTATGGGGAACACAGATCGCGCTGCTGACAGCGCTCTCCGTGTTCCCTCAGCAGCAGCACAGGGGAGAAGGAAGCAGTGTCTCCTCCCCCTGTGCTGCTGCTGCTGCCAATGAAAGGACAGGGGACAAGAGGAGGGGTGGAGCTATGGCCACTGCGCCACCAATGAAGCTTAATCTCTCATTTATTCATATACAGGAGGCGGGAGCTGCAGGATCACATAGCCGGCTCCCGACCTCTATGAGCTGTAGCTGCGATCCGCGGTAGTTAACTCCTCAGGTGCCGTGGATCGCAGCTACTGCTCATAGAGGTCGGGAGCCGGCTATGTGATCCTGCAGCCAGTTCCCTCTACTGTATATGAATAAATGAGATTAAGCTTCATTGGTGGCGCAGTGCGCCACCCCTCCCCCCCAGTATTAAGCAGTGGTGGCGCATAGGGCCCCCCCACAGGATCCCCTCTCCCCTGCTCCTCCGATCGGAGCCCCAGCAGTGTAATGCTGGGGCTCCGATCGGTTACCATGGCAGCCAGGACGCTATTGAAGCCCTGGCTGCCATGATAAGCTCCATGCTGCTGTGTGCACAAAGCACACAGCAGCAGGGACAGTGTGAGCTCCTATTCACCCTGATAGATCTCTATCAGGGTCAATAGGACAAGGGTTCTAGTCCCTAAGGGGGATAAAAGTTAGTTAAAAAAAAAAAGTTACAAAAATAAAAACACCAAAATATAAATGAAAAAGAAAGATTTACAAAAAAAAATACACATTAACAATAAACATTAATTTTCAGCAGATTTGTGGGAATTTTTATTTTTTTTTCAAAAATGAAAATTCCCAGAATATCGGTATAAATTATCGGCCTGAAAGTTCACAAATTATCGGTATCAGCCCTAAAAAATCAATATCGGTCGATCCCTACCACACACAGGTACACTTAGCATAGGGATTGCGTTTCACAGGACAGGCACACAGGGCTATTAGGGCCCTTTCACTCACAGCTGCTGCAAACCTCTCCTTTCACCTGGGACAAAGTGCATAATGTACTTTCAATATATAAAAGACTGGGCACACCTCAAGATATTAAGCCACTAAATTTAATTAATTAAAACAGTTCAAAATGGTAACCTTAGAATAACACTCAAAAAACAGTATCTGTAAAATTCATAATAAATATTGTGACAGTGTAATCCTATTGGTGCACTAAAGACACCAGTGATCCTAATAGGTGGCAGATAAGTTCATAAATCAGCTGGATATGTATGCGCAGCAGCTCAGATGATTTGCATAATTTCAAAGACATTCAGTCACTTATAGTGAAACCGGGGTCCTTAAAAATAGCAGCACGGCATCAGACATAAGGCAACAAATAGCAAGGTAACTGTAAATTCGTATCACTTATTGGCAGGGTAGTTGTAAGTCCGTATCGCTAGCAAGCGGCTTTGTACCACCTTGATAGCGCCTGCAGTGAGGATGTTAAATGCAACATCCGACCAACATAACACTCAAAAAACAGTATCTGTAAAATTCATAATAAATTAATTATTGTGACAGTGCAATCCTGTTAGTGCACTAAAAACGCCAGTTATCCTAATAGGTAGCAGATAGGTTTATAAGCCAGCTGGATCTGTATGCACAGCAGCTCAGATGATTTGTGTAATTTCAAAGATACTCAGTCACTTGTATTGGAAACAGTGTCCTAAAAATAGCAGCACAGCATCGGACAGAAGGCAACAGATAGCAAGGTAACTGTAAGTTCGTATCACTGATTGGCAGGGTAATTATGAGTCCGTATCGCTGAGGTCTTGATCCCTTACGTAGTGCACTACTCCTTGGAGAGATGGGAAGTCTGACCAGACGCGTTTCGGGGTTGGAGTATCCCCTTCTTCAGTGAAGAATTACCCTGCCAATCAGTGATACGAACTTACAGTTACCTTGCTATCTGTTGCCTTCTGTCCGATGCTGTGCTGCTATTTTTAGGACACTGTTTCCAATACAAGTGACTGAGTATCTTTGAAATTACACAAATCATCTGAGCTGCTGTGCATACAGATCCAGCTGGCTTATAAACCTATCTGCTACCTACTAGGATAACCCTCCTCTTATGTTAGCTTTCTGTTACTATCCATGATGTTAACGGGTCGGTTTTGACCCGTGTCTTAAATCAGCCATAAAATACTCTCTGAACAATTATTTATCATTCAATTTGTTTCTTACCTCTTGGTTACCTTGTTAGGCTTCTTTATCCTTGAAAAGATTGGTTTTAATATTTTTGGTGTGACCCCTTAGACCTTTCTTTTGATAGCATACCTCTCATTTTCAAATTTAAAAAATGGTAAAATAAACCTCAATAGAATATTATAAGTAAATAAAAGGTTGTTATGTCACCAGCATGTTGCTGAGGAGTATTTGAACACATCTCTTAACTTTTTTTTAAAATATTTTTTATTTTATTTTAAGAACATTAACTATAATAACATTGATGGTGTTAGGGTCAATTTTGACCCATATATATTTACTTCAATAAAATAGCCAAAAGTCTTTTTTTTTTTTTTTTTTTTTTTTTTTTTTAACATAAAACGTTCATAAACAATGAAAAGCAAGTAATAATACAAAATGTAGACTTGCAAGGTCAAACAAACAGCACACAATCAAGCAAGGCAAACCAATAGAAATCAAGTACTAGTTTCAAAGCATCTTTGTGCAAGAACTTGCATGTGTTTGTGTGGGTGTTTTTAGATGCATGTGGGGCAAAAGCTGACACTTTTAGCATGTTCTTTGCAGATATATTTTTTACAGTGGAAGCATAATGTGTCTTTCTGTCCTTATTGCTGGGGCAGACCTGACACCTTTCTTTTAGAATCAGATGGCATCACTGGAGTTGTGGCTGTGCTGGTTGATGTTGAGGCAAGGCTAGATGATGATGAGGATGCTGGCACTGATTCTCTTTGTGTTGTTGATGGTGTGGATGGAGTGCTTGATGAACTCTGCATCTGTCTGATCATGGCTGCAGCGATTGGATCTCGAGACACCCGTTTCCTTTGCTCAATGTGTGCCTTGACAAGGGAACTTCCTAGCTCCTCGAGAAATATTCTCCGCTTGTTATTTTTTTTGTGTTCCAACCTGGGTGGATGTGGGTCCATAACACAAATGCATTGTATGCAGACACAACTAGGATGTTATAAAACACAGCCATCGGCCATCTGGTCATTCAATGACAAGTATAGGTAGCAGTCAGCTTGTCTAGGTTGTCCACTCCTCCTTTGTTTTTATTGTAATCCAGGATAATTGTGGGCTTTTTGTCACTTCTTGATGACACAGCTGCATCTTTGTGAAAAGTGGACATAAGTATCACATTTTTTTTGGGGGGGGGGGGGGGGAACAATATGAAACAACAGTGGTGGTGTCTGTAAAATCTAATTTTGAAGAAAGCGGAGCTCTGTCCTTCACCTGCAAAATTTCAGTGTGCAGCTCGGGTTTATTTTTTTTATTGTGCCTACCATGGTGAGTTTCCTCCTGAGAAGTTCTTGTCCAAGGTCATAGCTGGTAAAAAAAAATTGTCACACGTGATATTGTGACCCTGCAGTCCAGTAGTCAAATCAAGGACTACACGTTGTCCTTGTTTTTTCTCAGGGCTGCCACTTTCGGGTTTGCCGGTGTAAATCTGTAGGTTCCATGCATAGCTTGTTTTTGCATCATAGGCTGCCCAGATTTTTATGCCATATTTGCCTGGCTTACTGGGCATATACTGCCGGAAGGGGCAATTTCCACGGAAAGGGATCAAACGTTCATCTACTGTTACCTAAGGCCCAGGGTTAAACATTAGTGGAAGGAGCTGAACCCATTTCTCCCAGACATCCCTTATGGGAGCAAGCTTGTCAGATTTTGCTCTAGTATCTCTGTTGTCAAATCTGAAAACTCTTGATATCATTCGAAAGGTGTGAAGTGACATTGTTGCTGGGAAGATTTATCTGCCTCTTGACTTGTCCCAAAGACTATCAGTGGCCTCATTATAGGATCTGTACACTCCAGCGAGAAGAAGAACACCAATATAAGCATCTAGGCATTCCTCATTTATGTCATTCCACATGTTGCCATGGACTTTTTTTTCCTTCAAGGTTTGTCATTGCAATGATCACTTTTTTTTAGTGACAATGGCACGAACAGTTCAAAACATGTTTTGATGTCACTTACTCTCGTCACAGCAAACCTTGTGATCCCAGGGGTCATTTTGATTACATCTGCAGCAGCTGCCCTGCCATGTAAGTCAGGAGGTTCTGAACTCCAACAGATCTTACCACTTTTGGATTTGAATGTTTCAGCAGGAACAGCAGCAGGTTCAGCACTGGTGGCCTCCTCATTAGACTCATCAGATGTGTCTGTGTATTCTGGTTGATACTTTACTTCATCTTCTGCCTCAGAAACCTGCTCATCCATATCGCTATGCTGCTCTGTGTCCTCTGCCTCATTTTCATCCAAGATATAATCCAGTATTTGGCTTTCTGTAAATCTTCTCACTCTTGCATGCTGCATATTGGAGATGATTACTCTGCAAGTCAGCAACTCTGAAATGTATTGGTCCTATGTTTCTTTACTTTATTTAGAGAAGCAGACAAGCAGGCAAAGAGATAGGCCCCTCCCTAACTACAGCCACAGGGCTGAGAGGTGATTGGCTGTCAGTGTTACTAAGCAGAGAGAGTGTTTATGATTTCAGTTTTGTCACTTATTAGTGTCCTATAATCCTATATTATAACTGGGTCAGAATTGACCCTAACATCATAAAGGTCTTAATTTTCACCACAGTATTTTATAATTTAGTGAAAGGGATTATTTTTCTATTACATTGTTTAAATAGAGGTTCCTGACAAAGTAAAAAAATCTTGATGCAATAAATAAATTTATGCGATACTTATAGACATTCAAAACCTGAAAACGGGTCGGTTCTGACCCTAACATAAGAGGAGGGATAACTGGTGTTTTTAGTGCACTAACAGGATTGCACTGTCACAATAATTAATTTATTATGAATTTTACAGATACTGTTTTTTGAGTGTTATGTTGGTCCGGTGTTGCATTTAACATCCTCACTGCAGGCGCTATCAAGGTGGTACAAAGCCGCTTGCTAGCGATACGGACTTACAACTACCCTGCCAATAAGTGATACGAATTTACAGTTACCTTGCTATTTGTTGCCTTATGTCTGATGCCGTGCTGCTATTTTTAAGGACTATAAGTGACTGAGTGTCTTTGAAATTATGCAAATCATCTGAGCTGCTGCGCATACATATCCAGCTGATTTATGAACTTATCTGCCACCTATTAGGATCACTGGTGTCTTTAGTGCACCAATAGGATTACACTGTCACAATATTTATTATGAATTTTACAGATACTGTTTTTTGAGTGTTATTCTAAGGTTACCATTTTGAACTGTTTTAATTAATTAAATTTAGTGGCTTAATATCTTGAGGTGTGCCCAGTCTTTTATATATTGCTGTTACACTTTTCAGAGTAGTGGGGTGATACTACTCGACTGTGGGCACCCCGGTTGGTGGTCACACAAACTTGTGCGTCTGACTACCTCTGATTTTATTGCATAATGTACTTTGCCACATCTTTGGGCGATTTGCGCTTTGTACATTGTCCCATGGGGAAGGAGAGGTTTGTCCTATAAAGGTAAAAAAAAATCACCGGTAAGCAAAAAAGTTTACGTTCTGTTCAAAAAGTTAAATAAAGTTTATATGTTCCGTTCAAATGTTAGCCCAGAGGCTGAACGGAAAAAAAAAAAATCTCATTACCTGTATGCTCAATATAAGGAGAATTGCAGAAACTCCTAATGCTGGCCATACATGTAATGATTGCGGAGACCCTCAAATGCCAGGGCAGTACAAACACCCCACAAATGACCCCATTTTGGAAAGAAGACATCCCAAGGTATTCGCTGAGGGGCATATTGAGTCCATGAAAGATTGAAATTTTTGTCCCAAGTTAGAGGAAAGGGAGACTTTGTAAGAAAAAAACAAAAAAAATCAATTTCCGCTAACTTGTGCCAAAAAAAATACAAAATTTATGAACTCGCCATGCCCCTCATTGAATACCTTGGGGTGTCTTCTTTCCAAAATGGGGTCACATGTGGGGTATTTATACTGCCCTGGCATTTTAGGGGCCCTAAAGCGTGAGAAGAAGTCTGGTATCCAAATGTCTAAAAATGCCCTCCTAAAAGGAATTTGGGCCCCTTTGCGCATCTAGGCTGCAAAAAAGTGTCACACATGTGGTATCGCCGTACTCGGTAGAAGTTGGGGATTGTGTTTTGGGGTGTCATTTTACATATACCCATGCTGGGTGAGATAAATATCTTGGTCAAATGCCAACTTTGTATAAAAAAAATGGGAAAAATTGTCTTTTGCTGAGATATTTCTCTCACCCAGCATGTAAAAAGACACCCCAAAAAAAATTGCCCTACTTCTTCTGAGTATGGCGATACCAGATGTGTAGTATGGCGATACCAGATGTGTAATATGGTGATACCAGATTTGCAGCCTAGGTGGGCAAAGGGGCCCACATTCCAAAGAGAATGGGCCCACATTCCAAAGAGCACCTATCGGATTTCACAGGCCATTTTTTACAGATTTTTGATTTCAAACTACTTCTCACGCATTAGGGCCCATAAAATGCCAGGGCAGTATAACTACCCCACAAGTGACCCCATTTTGGAAAGAAAACACCCCTAGGTATTCTGTGAGGGGCATGGCAAGTTTCTAGAATTTTATATTTTTTGTCACAAATTAGCGGAAAATGATTCTTTTTTTTGTTTCTTACAAAGTCTCATATTCCACTAACTGTGACAAATAATAAAAACTTCCATGAACTCACTATGCCCATCACGAAATACCTTGGGGTGTCTTCTTTCCAAAATGGGGTCACTTGTGGGGTAGTTATACTGCCCTGGCATTTTAGGGGCCACCTAGGCTGCAAAAAAGTGTCACACATGTGGTATCGCCGTACTCAGGAGAAGTTGGGGAATGTGTTTTGGGGTGTCATTTTACATATACCCATACCATGGGTGAGATAAATATTTTGGCAAAAGACAACTTTTCCCATTTTTTTATGCAAAGTTGGCATTTGACCAAGATATTTATCTCACACAGCATGGGTATATGTAAAATGACACTCCAAAACATATTCCCCAACTTCTCCTGAGTACGGCGATACCACATGTGTGACACTTTTTTGCAGCCTAGGTGGGCAAAGGGGCCTACATTCCAAAGAGCACCTTTCGGATTTTACAGGCCATTTTTTACAGATTTTGATTTCAAACTACTTTGCACGCATTTGGGCCCCAAAAATGCCAGGGCAGTATAACTACCCCACAAGTGACCCCATTTTGGAAAGAAGACACCCCAACGTATTTCATGATGGGCATAGTGAGTTCATGGAAGTTTTTATTTTTTGTCACAAGTTAGTGGAATATGAGACTTTGTAAGGAAAAAAATAAAATAAAAAAATTCATCATTTTCCACCAACTTGTGATAAAAAGTTCTATGAACTCACTATGCCCATCAGCGAATACTTTAGGGTGTCTACTTTCCGAAATGGGGTTATTTGTGTGGTTTTTCTACTGTCTGGGCATTGTAGAACCTCAGGAAACATGACAGGTGCTCAGAAAGTCAGAGCTGCTTCAAAAAGCGGAAATTCACATTTTTGTACCATAGTTTGTAAACGCTATAACTTTTACCCACGCCATTTTTTATTTTTTTTTACCCAAAGACATGTAGAACAATAAATTTAGAGAAAAATTTATATATAGATATCGTTTTAAAAAAAAAAATTACAACTGAAAGTGAAAAATGTAATTTTTTGGGAAAAATGTCGTTAAATTTCGATTAATAACAAAAAACTAAAAATGGCAGCAGCAATGAAATACCACCAAATGAAAGCTCTATTAGTAAGGAGAAAAGGAGGTAAAATTCATTTGGGTGGTAAGTTGCATGACCGAGCAATAAATGGTGAAAGTAGTGTAGTGCAGAATTGTAAAAAGTGGTCTGGTTATTAAGGGTGTTTAAGCTAGGGGGGCTGGGGTGGTTAAGGTGAAACATATTGACTCAAATTTATGAATCGTTAATGTCTAACGATAATATTTTTTCCCCTTGGTCCTAACGGCAGCACAGATGGGGTTAACCACCCCTCCTGGACTGGTAAGACCGGCGGAATTATTAATGAACCCAAGTGAATTATACAATTAAACAATTAAATACCCCCTATAAAGGAGGAAACTACCCCCAGCCCACTGTGTTGTAGCAAGAGAAAACTAAACTTTCTAGGGTGGGATCTTTGTGTGCTGCTGTTAGGACTAAGGGAAAACAAATTATTGTTAGAAATTAACGATTCCCTTACGTCCTACCAGCAGCACAGATGTGGAGATAGCAAGAAGAACCCCCTAGGGAGGGCCCTCATGCCTGGCAGAAATCTTAGAAGGACCCGGCCTTGAAAAAATATGGTATAGGGCAGGGATGGCCAACCTGAGGCTCTCCAGCTGTTGCAAAACTACAACTCCCAGCATGCCCACACTGCCTATAGCTATCAGTCTACAGCAAAGCATGGTGGAAATTGTAGTGTTACAACAGCTGGAGAGCCACAGGTTGGCCATCCCTGGTATAGGGCTTGTGTGCTGAGAGAGCTTGAAGCTCCGAGACCCCCTTGGCCGAAGTCACTGCAAGAAGAACAGCAAGCTTCCATGTGCCGAACTTGAAATCCACCTCCTCCAAAGGGGGGAGATGCTAACCCCTTGAGGACTACTGATAAATCCCATTGAGGAATGGGTCTCAGTACTGTAGGCTTTAATCTTTCAGCTCCCTTAAGGAACAGTTTGATGAGCGGGTCCTGAGGAAAAAACCTGTTGAGGCAGGCTGAGATGGCTGAAACTTGAACCCTCAGAGTAGATGAAGCAAGGCCTTTGTCAAGGCCGTCTTGCAGGAACTGAAGGATGGCGGAGAGGGGCGGATCTGCAGATGCCACCTCCCTTGAAGTACACAAGGATGAGAATATCTTTATAATCCTTGAGTAGGCTCTCTTGGTAGAGTCCGCTCTTGAATGAGACAGCGTTCTCAGGACCGACTCTGAAAGCCCTTCTACTCTGGGAAGGGACTGATCAACCTCCAGGCTGTCAGGTGGAATCTGTGCAGATGTAAGCAGAGGTGAATATCCCATGACACCAGGGTCTGCTGAGGGGGGAGCCTCCAATGTTGCCCTCGACTTATCTGGGTGAGCTGGGTAAACAAGGATCTCTTTGGCCCAAACTGTATGATGCCTATCACCGAGGCCTGATCCTGATGGAATCCTTCCGGAATCATGGAAAACGGAGGGAAGATGTAAGCCAGCCTGAACCTCCAGGATATTGACAGAGCATCTATTGCCAGGGGGTTGTTCTCCCTGTTAAGGGAGCAAAACCTCCCCACCTTGGTGTTGAACTTTGTTGCCATGAGATCCACCTCTGGCATCCCCCACTTGAGGACTATCTGCTTAACTATCTCTGGATGTAAAGACCACTCCATTGTTGGAAGACCGCTGCTCAGCCAATCCGTTATCATATTGAGGGAGCCTCGAATGTGGATCAAAGATAAATGGGACAGGTTTGACTGCCCAATCCAGAATCACCCCGATCTCTGATAGGAGGGGAAGTGATCTTGTGCCTCCCTGCTTGTTGATGTAAAATACTGCAGTCATATTGTCTGACTGGACTTTCACAGCTTTGCCCCGGATCTGAGGGTTGAAGTGAAGTAGGGCTAGCCGGATAGCTCGAATCTCACAGAGATTGGATGAGAGCAGCTGCTCCTGAGGAGACCAGGTTTAGTGAACTGGAGAGTCGTCTAGGTGAGTGCCCCAGCCTACTTGGGACCCATCTGTTGTCAATATGATCCAGGTTGGCTGGGTCATAGACTTCCCGTCTAAAAGATGGATCCACCATCTGAGGGAATACCGAGTTCGCCAAGACGGGGCACAGGGAGTTTAGCCCGGCAGGGCTGCCATTCCATTTGGAGAGGACCTCCGACTGTAGAGGGTGGAGGTGCCACAGAGCCCAAGGGACTGCTTCCGCAGACGCTGACATGAGCCCCAACATCTTCATGAGAGTCCGAATTGGGACTCGTCCGATTTGTATCCGGGATCTTTCTGGAGGCAACTGGAGAGACATCCCAACGGAGTCGATTATGAAGCCTAGATATCTTACTGAAGTTGACTGGCTCTCGTTCGACTTCTGCCAGTTGATGATCCAAACTAACCGGAACAGAATGAGCTTGCTACATGAAGATGCTGGGATAGGACCGCCGGAGAAGAGGCTTTCAAAAGACAATTGTCCAGATAAGTGATGGTCAGTCCCTGAAGTCTTAAAGCCACCACCACAGAATCCACCACCTTGGTAAAAGTGTGAGGGGCAGAAAAAATGCCAAAAGGAAGGGCAAGAAACTGAAGG